>NC_034176.2:61872722-62172722 GCF_002021735.2 Oncorhynchus kisutch
TGCAGGAACAGTCACTGACGACAACAAATAAAAAATCTACTGCCCAGGTTAAATTCGGTGACTGTTTGTGATTTTACTCAGCAGTTGTAAATGTTTTGCTAAATTGCTTTCAGCGTTCAGGTACTGGGATTAAAGGCTCACTGATGTGTTTGAAAACATCAGATTTAGGCTTGATACTTCCTCCTTCCTCAGGGCAGAGATTTGTTTTATCCTGTCAAACAAATGGATATGATTCTTAATGAATTACTGTGTGCTCAAGCTGTTGTGTAGATGTTGAATACTAATCAGGACTTTGTGCGGTGCTGTCACTGTAAAAAGAAGGATTGTTGAGTTATGTAAATATGAAATGAGAGCAATTATCATCTTTGTCATGCTTTGCTAAGTAAATGTTAACTGTCATGGCAATAGCCGTATTCAAGTCAACATGTTATTGTGTGTGTGTGTATTTCACAGAAACACGTGTTACTGATCTCAATTAATGTCTAGTAATAGCATGACCTTATTTTTTACCCCCCATTACAACTACTCTCTTTTCTTTGACCCATAAAGAAATGTATCGGACTTTACTACTAATGTTTGTTGGCTGTAGCTCCCTAAGGAACCGGTCCTTTCTTTCCCTTCATTTCTACTGTATGCTTGGAAATGTATTATTAACTCTCTGTTGCCCGCTGGTCCCTGTTTAACCCCTGGTTTAACCTCCACACCACAGATGACCAACGGTGCAGAGCATCCCAGGAAACAGCAGCGTTCTGACCTCAACGTGCCACTGGAGAACAACAATGTCCCGGAGGTAAACTGTCTCTGTCTGCAGTCCAAACTTATTGCGACAGATGATATAATGTGGAATACATAACAGTATTATTACTGTCCTGTGCTTGTCCTTCAGAGCCCGTGTCATGGGTGTGAAGGGGTTTATTATTTATTTATCATCAAATCAATCTTTATTTATAGAATTCAGACCCAAAAATTATAATAACAATGAAAATAAAAAGCTGTATCTCAGAGGTTAGCTAGCTAACATTGAACCTGGTTGGTTAGCTCCCAGCAGATTCATGCAGGGTAATAATGACATGATTTGGCACTATGTTCATTGTTGTTTAACTAGCTAACGTTATCTGGCTGGCTCGTTAGCTAACGTTATGTGATATGTGGGATCTTACATGTTGTTTACTTAGCTAGGTTAATTGTTTTCCTAGCTAGCTAGCTACATGTCTTAAGCTAAGTGGTTAAGTGTACAACACCCGTTGAATATGGCCGGTGTCAGTAAACGTCGGCAAAAAAGCAGAACGAAATTGTTACCAGCAGGGCTGGTTAGGCTGTTCTCATGTTATCCAGAGGTAAACTAATCATTGGCCAGAGTGTCAAGTGTGCGCTCTGAATGCTCAGAGGGGGAAACGAGATGGGTGGGGCTAAAGCTTAAGAGGGTGTGAACGATGTTGAATGGGTGTAGACAAAGAAGAGCTCTTCACTAGATACCAAAACATTCAAAGGCCATTTTCTCAAAAGTGAGTTTACAAGTTTATCAACTTTCACAGCAGAATTAATTCCCCATTGTTCCTCAACTGTAGTGTATGATATACCATTTTGTAGCTCTGAGTCTCTACTTTTATCCAAAGTAAAAAACACAATTTCAAATGTTGCTACGTAAGACTGAATACAGGTGGTTAGTCACATATTTACTACACAACAAACATAAGATATATATTTTTTTAATTATACAAACTGAACAACTAAAAACCACCCTAAGGAAAAGAAAAGCTAAAAATGTGTTTTAAAACCTCTTTAAAATATGTCCACAGTTTCGGCCCCCTTCGGTTCTCTGGCAGGCTATTCCAGAGGCTGGGGGCATAATAACTAAAGGCTGCCTCTCCATGCCTCTTGGTCTTAGGCTTTGAGATAATTAAAAGGCCAGTGCCAGAGGATTTATGAGAATCAATTAACTGTGTTTATGAATGACTAAAGTTCCTGTCTCCAGGTAACACAGTGTTGTGGTCCAGTTTTCTTAAGGAAATCACCACTGTTATTATTGTGGACATTTCTCTCAGGGACATTCTATACAAGGCTGCTAACCTCATCCCTCACTTCCATTGCTCTGAAAGGAAGGGAATTGGCTGTGCCCTTTTTTTGACTCTGTAGTCAAGTCACTGGTTGGGAGCAGCAAGCTGTGTGTTTACATCAGGGAAAATCACTCAACCTTGACCTGACCTCAAATGACGCTCTGTGACAAAGCCCTTTCTGCTCTGCGCAACCTCCATAGGAACCCTCTCCTCTGCCCAACCCAGTCTTATCATCCTAACATGGTTTTGTCTGGCCAGGCTGTCATTCACACACCACCACTAAGCCTGGAGAGTACAGTCAAACTGCAGAGCAAGGCACATCTTCACTTTAAAGGTCATCTAGTATAGAGGCCAACCGATTATGATTTTTCAACGCCGATACCGATTATTGGAGGACCAAAAAAGCAGATGCCGATTTAAACAAAAAAAATGTAATTTGTAATAATGACAATTACAACAATACTGAATGAACACTTATTTTAACTTAATATAATACATCAATAAAATCTATTTAGCCTCAAGTAAATAATGGAACATGTTCAATTTGGTTTAAATAATGCAAAAACAAAGTGTTGGAGAAGAAAGTAAAAATGCAATAGGTGCTATGTAAGAAAGCTAATGTTTAGGTTCCTTGCTCAGAACATGAGAACATATGAAAGCTGGTGGTTCCTTTTAACATGAGTCTTCAATATTCCCAGGTAAGAGAGCTTTAGGTTGTAGTTATTATAGGAATTATAGGATTATTTCCCTCTATACCATTTGTATTTCATTAACCTTTGACTATTGGATGTTCTTATAGGCACTTTAGTATTGCCAGTGTAACAGTGTAGGTTCCGTCCCTCTCCTCGCTCCTCCCTAGGCTCGAACCAACAACACAACGACAACAGCCACCATCGAAGCAGCGTTACCCATGCAGAGCAAGGGGAACAACTACTAGAAGGCTCAGAGCGAGTGACGTTTTGACGTTTGAAACGCTATTAGCGCACGCTAACTAGCTAGCCATTTCACTTCGGTTACACCAGCCTCATCTCGGGAGTTGATAGGCTTGAAGTCATAAACAGCGCAATGCTTGACGCACAACGAAGAGCTGCTGGCAAAACGCATGAAAGTGCTGTTTGAATGAATGTTTATGCGCCTGCTTCTGCCTACCACCGCTCAGTCAGATACTTAGATACTTGTATGCTCAGTCAGATTATATGCAACGCAGGACACGCTAGATAATATCTAGTAATATGGGGTGGCAAGGTAGCCTAGTGGTTAGAGCGTTAGACTAGTAACTGGAAAGTTGCAAGTTCAAACCCCCGAGCTGACAAGGTACAAATCTGTCGTTCTGCCCCTGAACAGGCAGTTAACCCACTGTTCCTAGGCCGTCATTGAAAATAAGAATTTGTTCTTAACTGACTTGCCTAGTTAAATAAAGGTAAAATAAAAATATCATCAACCATGTGTAGTTAACTAGTGATTATGATTGATTGTTTTTTATAAGATAAGTTTAATGCTAGCTAACAACTTACCTTGGCTTACTACATTCGCGTAACAGTGCAACGAGAGAGAGGCAGGTCGTTATTGCGTTGGACTAGTTAACTGTAAGTTGCAAGATTGAATCCCCCGAGCTGACAAGGTGAAAATTTGTCGTTCTGCCCCTGAACAAGGCAGTTAACCCACTGTTCCTTGGCCGTCATTGAAAAAATAATGTGTTCTTAACTGACTTGTCTAGTTAAATAAAGGTATATAAAAATAAACATTGTTTTTCTTTTTTAATCGGCAAATCGGTGCCCAAAAATCCCGATTGTTATGACCAATTAATCGGCCATTCCGATTAATCGGTCAACCTCTAATCTAGTATGATACGGTAGGATTTAAGTATTGGCAAAGCAACAGCTGGTGTATATTTGTGGGACACACTAGGAAGTTGTTGCCCTTTAAGTTATTAAGTGGTTTGATAATGCTCCTGGGCCTTTCTCATAGACTGTAATGAACGGCCACACATATATCAGCCTGGACCCTCCATTTGAGTGGCATGTCTTTTAAGTGATGGCCATTACTCAGAGTGCTTTTTTCTGTAGAAGTATTGATATACAGTAGTGTTTTACATCTGAAGAGTTAGGCATGTCATGACCTGACATGTTAACATGGACCACTGTTTACAATCAGGTCGATGCCATAAAGTTGTGCTTCCTTTTGATCTGTACTATACACTCTTAGAAAAAACGGATTCCAACAGGGTTGTTTGGCTGTCCCCATAGGAGAACCCTTTTTCGTTCCTGGTAGAACCAATTTTGGTTCCAGGTAGGACCATTTTTAGTTCCATATAGAACTCTCTATGGAAAGGGTTCTACATGGAACCCAAAAGTGTTCTACCTGGACCCAAAAAGGGTTCTTCAAAGGGTTCTCCTATGGGGATAGCTGAAGAACCCTTTCAGGTTCTAGATAGCACATTGTTTTCTAAGAGTGTAGCACACTTCTATGTATTCAGTTTTTGCATCGCTTCGTCCATTTTCTTCCTCATCTGTTGATGAATAGGGTTTGTATCAATTTCATAGGTTACTTTGAACTGATGTTCAAAAATGTTTTGTCTTCTTTGACAGAATTAAGCTTTTGGAGTTTGTTGGTCTGTTGTTTGTTGTGGAAGCCGAAGGCTTTGCAGAGAGGCGGTTTTCCTTTCAGTTTCATGAAATGAGAATGCATATTTCATTCTGCTTGACTAATTCAGAGAGTTCAATCAAGACTTTATGTTTTTCAGGAAACTAAGAAGGCTGCATCTTTCCCCAGCTTTGTTGATGGTAAGGTACCTCTACGTCTGTTTATTTTGAGGATGAAATCAAGACAGAAATGAATCAAATTCACAACATCAAAAACAGATATTCCCTGTAAGAGGCTTATATCCCTTTGGGTGCAGGAATCTGCTCATTCCAAGGATAGTAGATTTGTCTTTCAAATTCAAGCTCCTTAATAACCACTCAAAATCTAGTTGCAAAATGACAGATCATGGAGTGAGTGAGAGAGATCAACAAGTCTGCATTTGAAAATTAAGACAAACAGAAAGAAAGTAAATACGAATGATCATATTAATTTTTCACTATCTTTATTTGGACAATTTACCTGAGAGCCATCATGTCAGATGTGTCAGTGAGTTTGTCGTCAATGTGGGAGGGCTATATCTAAGCAGGCCAGTCCCAGGCCTCTGTGTATGTTTGGTTCGAGAAGTTTTCAAGGCGTTCTTCGCCAAGCCCCTCTCACCACTGGGCAGCGAACGGCAGGGCTTCATCTTCCTGGAGGCTGAGCTGTTTCTTTCTTTCACTTTCTCTGGTATCATGACAGTGCATTGTATCCCTCAGTGGTTGTCACAGAGTCGACATCTACGTATCACACAGGCACATGAATCCCCTGGTGCCTCTCTCAGCTCCCAGCCCACCCGTGGCCATTTTACTGCTCAAGCCTCCGCCGTGATTGTTTCTCTTCATAATACCCAACAGCTACAGAATTGCAGTGTTTTATTTATTCAAATTGTACGCACAGAAGGCTGCCAATACTCATACACTACTGTTCAAAAGTTTGGGGTCTTAGAAATGTCCTTGTTTTTGAAAGTAAAGCACATTTTTTTCTCCATTAAAATAACATGAAATTGATTAGAAATACAGTGCAGACATTGTTAATGTTGTAAATGACTTGTAGCTGGAAACAGCTGATTTTTAATGGAATATCTACATAGGCGTACAGAGGCCCATTATCAGCAACCATCACTCCTGTGTTCCAATGGCACGTTGTGTTAGCTAATCCAAGTTTATCATTTTAAAAGGTGAATTAATCATTAGAAAACCCTTTTGCAATTATGTTAGCACAGCTGAAAAATGCTGTGCTGATTTAAAGAAGCAATAAATGGGCCCCTATGCACAACTGAGCAAGACGCCTCACAAGTCCTCAACTGGCAGCTTCATTAAATAGTACCCGCAAAACACCAGTCTCAACGTCAACAGTGAAAAGGCGACTCTGGGATGCTGGCCTTATAGGCAGAGTTCCTCTGTACAGTGTCTGTGTTCTTTTGCCCATCTTAATATTTTATTTTTATTGTCCAGTCTGAGATATGTCTTTTTCTTTGCAACTCTGCCTAGAAGGCCAGCATCCCTGAGTCACCTCTTCACTGTTGACATTGAGACTGGTGTTTTGCAGGGACTATTTAATGAAGCTGCCAGTTGAGGACTTGTGAGGCTTTTGCTTCTTAAACTAGACACTCCAATGTACTTGTCCTCTTGCTCAGTTGTGCACCGGGGCCTCCCACTCCTCTTTCTATTCTGGTTAGAGCCAGTTTGCGCTGTTCTGTAAAGGGAGTAGTACACAGCGTTGTACAACGTCTTCAGTTTCTTGGCAATTTCTTGCAAGGAATAGCTTTAATTGTTCAGAACAGGAATAGACTGACGAGTTTCAGAAGAAAGGTCTTTGTTTCCAGCAATTTTGAGCCTGTAATCAAACCCACAAATGCTGATGCTCCAGATACTCAACTAGTCTAAAGAAGGCTAGTTTTATTGCTTCTTTAATCAGAACAACAGTTTTCAGCTGTGCTAACATAATTGCAAAAGGGGGATCAATTAGCCTTTTAAAATGATAAACTTGGATTAGCTAACACAACGTGCCATTGGAACACAGGAGTGATGGTTGCTGATAATGGGCCTCTGTACGCATATTCCATAAAAAATCTACCGTTTTCAGCTACAATAGTAATTTACATCATTAACAATGTCGACACCGTATTTCTGATCAATTTGATGTTATTTTAATGGACAAAGAATGTGCTTTTCTTTCAAAAACAAGGACATTTCTACGTGACCCCAAACTTTTGAACGGTAGTGTACGTATATGACCTTTCAACTCAGAGCTTAACTAGAAAAACACGATCTAATAGCGTTTATCTTCTCCTGCTCCTTCGTTTCTCTGTCCATCCATTCTCCCTCTCTGTCAGTTCCGGGGCCCTGTGAGCCAGAAGATCTTATTGATGGCATCATCTTTGCTGCTAACTACCTGGGTTCCACCCAGCTGCTCTCTGAGAGGAACCCGTCCAAGAACATCCGCATGATGCAGGCCCAGGAGGCTGTCAGCCGGGTCAAGGTACAGACAGACAGCAGACATGCCTTCCATCATACACACACACACACGCACGCACACACAGACGCACACATAGACACACGCACACACACACACACACACACTGCACCACCAGTTTCAAATCCTGCAAACAGCTTCCCTTCCTTCCTTTTCATATGGATGTTGTTTTGATCTGGTATATTTTCACTGTGACTCTAGGAACCGTTTTGGAAGATTCCGAGTGAAGGGTGTCTGATGTGTTTGTTTACACCCCAGGAGACTGTCCAATCTAGTAGGATTATTGCTACTGTACTGTAGGACACACTGGTACTGTGTAATCATGTTCCTCCCCAGTGGGTTAGTTTACCGTCCTTTTAGCTCTGTTTTACAACCCACTGTTTGATTTTTGTACTGTCAGTATTTAATGATGCCCCTATAGAGGAAACAACCTTTTAAGATATTCATCAATATGATTCTAGTATATCTTGAATAAACTTTATGTCCATGTTTCAGGCATATATAAAACCGGATGGAGACTTCAAAGCTGGTACAGAGTATTGACATAACCTCTGGAAACCTTTTTTAATTAGTACTCTAAGTGGAACCTCTTGCTGTAGATAGTCTGCAATCTGGCAGACAGAAATACAGTTTTAGAAATGGACTTCAAATGTGAGTGCAAGGTGCTGGTCTTTTTTAATTCAAGTGAGGTCCAGATTGGCCTATTAAATCCACATAGACGTCAACGTTGTTTATCTCCCCAGTCAGAGCAGTTTGATATTTTGCCAGAATTAGCAGTCCATTAGTGCTCCAGTTGGGTCAGATTGGGGTAAAGCATGTGTCACATGGTGTTGGTAATGGATTGCTGGCTCACAGAGGTTATGTTTCCCTTTCCATTTCCGTTCCCTTTTCTACATTTATCGTCTGCTATGAATACTGATGGGGAGCAGCCAGAGAGAATGGCCATATTCAAAGCAGACTCCTCCACTGTGCATTCCAATCACTTCACTACTGGTTGGTTCTCAACTAGCTCTGGAGTTATGATTACTTTTGGCAGTCTAGCTTTTGAAAGGCCATTTATGCAAGGGCCGTTTTCCCTCAGTCTGATAACAGTATGATCACAAATATAGTATTTGCACAGTATGCATTCCTATGCAGTTCATGTGTGCCGACAATGTATTGTTGAGACCATTGTTGAGACTATACATGATGTTAGGAGCTATACCTATTGGATCAAAGAAAATACAACCCAAGATGATACACCAAATGTTCAAATAACTGTCCAGGCACAATACATTTCCTCTCCTTCTCATGAAAACATGTGCTGGGCTATATAATGAATATTCTATAACCTAACTCAGTGGTCCACTGGCACTTGGCTAGGATCTACTTTTAGGAACATCCACCTGTGGCAATGCCTGCCAGTCACTGCAGAGCAGAGATGGGAGTATATGTTAGCTCAGTGGGTCAGATTGGCCCACAGCTCAGTGACACAGTGGCACACTCCCCTGTCCAGCAGCAGTCTGCTTCAGGTGACCCTTCCATCTGGCAGCTTTTGTAGGGACATTTGAGTCTTGAAGGTCCCTGCCTCCCTTCCACTGCTGCTGGGATCTGGCTCCATCCATCCCAGTGAAAAGAAATCCAATCTTTTTTTTCTTCTTCATTATCTTTATGTTGGCTGTTCAGCTGTGGAGGAGGCCATCGGGAAGCATGCCACTTGTTCTCTGCCCTCATCTGAGGAGGAACTACAGATGATGTGTCTCTCCACAGATGAATTGGCCATATGTCACTCTGGACGCAGGGGATTGGGCTCTTTTATGTGTTGGTAGCTACCATTTCTTCACACACCAACTCCTGAGCACTGGGACTGGGCAGGGTCCCTCGGTACCATTTTATAGTACTCAGATCTTAGCCACACCAAAACAACCCACACACAGATTAATTACACTGCTGTCCACAATATTTAGTCCGAAGCTACAGAGAACAAAGTAAGCCAGACACAAACACACACACACACACACACACACACAAAATAATGTTTTCGTATATTTTATTTATACAGATATTTTTTGGCATGCTCCCATCATTTTGATGTAATATTTATGCAGCTTCATCGCCCACTCATTTTTCTGCCTGCCTTGATTTGATGCAGTAGATGTAGCTGGAGGACTCAGATGTCTGCTTTGCATTAGAAGGTGGAGGAGTAAATGTGTTACAAACAACCCAGGATCATCACCCCGAAGGCCGTTCTCTGCTCTGCTTCCAAATCAAATCAAATGTATTTATATAGCCCTTCTTACATCACCACACCCTCCTTCTGGTCCTGTGCAGTTGACATACATGGTTAAGGTCTTTTTGTGGGGTTCAGTGTTGGGAAAGGGGGATAGCTAGTCAGTTGCACAGGAGGTATGTGATTAACTGAATCTGAATCTTAACTGAATTAACAGAATATGAATTAACTGAATCTGAATCTTAACTGAATCTGAATCAACTGAAATAACGGAATTGGTGTTTGTCAGTGTTTTCTGGTCAGCCACCCTACAGTAGGTTTCTCAATATGTTGTTTTTAGACCATTTGAAAACCACTCAGTCACCAACTGTCAGTTTTGACATCCCATTTCTCTAGGGGGATGGTGACTGACGTCAATACAGGACTAAGTCATTGTGTTGCCTTAAATTACATGTCAAGCCATCTCAGGATGCTGGGCTCTGCTGTAATTCCTCACCATTTTCTGAAAGAATGTGTTGTGGACAGGAAAGGTATGCTGAGGATGTCTTGCCTTGACTTCACATTTGAACCTGAAATCCTTTGACAGAGTATTTGCATATGCTACACTCAAGTTCCCTTTTTACTTTGATATTTAGGTGTGGTATCAACTCATTTTTGCATGTCTTTATGATTTGCTGTATTCAAAAGGAAAATAGCAATTCTGATCCTTTTAATTGCCGTTTTAATTTGTTTCTGCAGAACACAGGTGTGTCATCGCTCCTCTCCCTCTCAGAGCAATGATACACCTGCTGTTTGGTTGAGTTATTGTCTCTTACTTTCTTTTACTTTCTTTACTTCCTGCCCTCTGTTTTTGCCGCTCCTCCCGTGTCTGACGACCCTGTTCTGTCCCAACGTCTCCTCCCAGAGGGTTCAGAAGGCTGCCAAAATCAAGAAAAAGGCGGTGTGTAAAAACAATCTGATCTGATAAGAACAGAGAGAGGGGCCACCTTGACTCCACCCTCACCCTCCGGCTCCCTGTTCCATCTGTGTGTTCCGTCTGTGTGTTCCGTCTGTGTGTTCCGTCTGTGTGTTCCATCTGTCTGTCTGTCTGTCTCAGCCTGACACGTGGAGTGTGAGGAGGTGACTAGAGTTATGATGAGAATCTCCATAATCCCACTCCATCTGATTACCCGTCATGCATCACTGAGGGGCTGGACTGTGTGAACTCTGGGAACATCCCTGCAGCTTGTGCTCTGAAAATCAGAGCCAGCCAACGTGAAATCCATTGATGATATTGATGATGCAAAGAAATATTCTAGCTTACACAGAATTACTACAAATTCTAATTAATACTATTAGACATATCATCAGATAAATTGCTTTATTATATATTGCATATAAAAAATAAAAAAAAGTGTATATTCTGCTGCTCATTATACACACATCAGTACTTAGTTAATGAACCTAAATCAAACGTGATTTAATTAACACGCAGTGCGTGGTGATTAGCGTGAATGCAAACCCCATGCCCGGGACTGGTATTCACACACATTCGCCAGCTTGTAATGGCTTAGCTGCCTTGTTGCGCCTACTCTCATCTGTGCCGACTCTCAACACACCACCATCATGTCGGACCTATTGATGTAAAGCCCCAGAGCCAACCGGGTCACTCTGTGACTATATTGACCAGCCCTCACTGCTGCTACCTCAAATCCCTTCCACTCTGCTCTGATGTGGATACTGACCCTGTCTGTCACAGAGATGGCTGTTTTTAATTCCACATGTATTCCATGCAGTCCTGCATGCGCAGTCACATGACCATTTATCATGAAAATTAATATTATATTATTAGTCCCCATTGTATAGATATAGTAGCCTTCAGAGACCCATTTTGTGTGGAACAATGTGAGCATGACCACCACTCAATAAACAACAACAACATCCTATGGCAATGTTACTACCCAATCCTTTAGTAGATATCAATGTGTTACAATGTGTTATAATTCCGATTACGAGATGGAATATGAATGTACATTTTATGGCTGTTCTCTATGGGTGTAGCCATAGTCCAGCACTGACTGAACACCTACTGTAAGCATGCCAGGAGTCCGCTGGGGGCCCAACCTATAACACCATTACATGATTTATGAAATAGCTTTAAAACTGCTCTCAACAGGAGATTAAAGAGGGCAGCCTGTTAACCGTGGGCCCTTGGTGAGCTCTCCTCAGCCCCCGGCCAGGGTGCTTACAGCACGGGCACCCGGGCCGCTCTCTCCTGCCTCAGGGGGGACTCTGACACACCTGTCTCTCTTTTGTCTCCGTCCAGAGTCCAGAGGGAGATGCACAGACACTGACAGAGGTAGACCTCTTCATCTCCACCCTGAGGATCAAAGTGCTCAACGCAGACACACAGGTGAGTAGAGGTCCTGACTCCAGCCCTGACAGGACCAATCCGATGCAGTGGGGCCATAGCCACGCAACTCCTCTCGGTGACTTTTGTGATGGATTTTGGATGATCATTTATTTATTGAATCTTTTTAAAAATCTGATCTCCCTCTGAGTGAGGATACAAATAAATAAACGTTAAAGGCAGAAAGCCTCTATGGACAGCTGTCAATAAAGTGGGATGTAGCAGGAAGATGAAAGCTGGTTTTAAACACTTTGTATCCCAACCCATTTGATTCCCAATCCAATCCATCTGCAATAATACTTAGTCAGAAATCATCTCGACTCCAAAGCCAAATTATTTAGGACACCCACACTCACACACACCCACACAAATACACCCACACACACACACACACACACACACACACACACACACACACACACACACACACACACACACACACACACAGCTTTGAACAGTAATGCAGTTATAAATGAGGTACGGTGTAGCACTTTACTTTTGATGTCATGTCTTATGGGAACATAATGGGGAACAAGGTTGTCCAATGTGAGAGGTTCAGCCGCAGTGTTAACAGTGACGTCTCTGGTGTACAGACTAGAGTGCCAGCTGACTGACTGTGAACAGAATGTGTGTCCCTGTCGTTGAGTTGCAGTCCGACTGAACAGAACAGAACAGCAGTGTGTGGGCTGGCTGCCTGGCACAGCCTACTGTAATGTGCTGCAATGCAGTGTCTCTCCACTCCACTCCCTGCCTGGAACAAGGCTACCTGCTTCCCACAACCATCAAGATGGGAGAGGTCCGGTTTTATGGGGCTCTGTTGGTTAGTTGGTGAGAGGTTGAAATCAGAACTGCAGCACAATGACACTTTCATGTGATTTGTCTTATTTACTATACCAATTCTACCACTTCCTAGATGGAATAATGTCATATTTCATACACACTAAGAACATTTGGTTCCGCGAATAAAAATGTCCGTGCCTCGGTTCAGCCCCTGCTGTCTGTGTGTACCAGAGGGGATGAGAACATTGGAGAACCTCAGGTTGATTAGAGGTGCGATTCCCGCGCCTCGGCCTGCTGCGGAGCATATGGGCTGAGGGGACATGCATGGAGTCCTGCCACTCTGCTGAGGCTGCTCGCCATGAGAAAGGTGGAAGGTGTTGGGTGCGGCATGCACATACACATTGGATCATTAATTCTGCTGACGGACTAATGATGTTTCGCTGAAGAGCGTGCAGGTCGGAGCTGAGCGTTCCCGCTCCTCCTCCCTCGCTACCAGACGCTCGTGTGAAGATAAGCACCTGGTCATACTTCGCCTTAGGCTTACAAAGCACACCATGTGTTTCTTTGACTCTAAGCGTCAACTGTAATACAGCAGATATTTTAGTATTTTTATTCTGTGTATTAGTACACCTGTTGCGGTGTGTTCGGTCGTCATGATACCCTGTTTGTTGTTCACATGTATGCGTCTACGAGGGAAGGTACTAGTTGTTCGTTGTTTGTTGCTGTGGTGGTGTACACAGGAAACTATGATGGACAACGCCCTGCGCACCATCTCCTACATAGCTGATATTGGGAACATCGTGGTGCTGATGGCGAGGCGCCGCATGCCGCGCACAGCCTCCCAAGACTGCATCGAGACCACACCTGGAGCCCCAGAGGCCAAGAAACAGTACCGGATGATCTGCCACGTCTTTGAGTCTGAGGACGTAAGTGAATGCGTGTAAATGTCTGTGATCTGCCCCTTGAGGCTAATATCAAGTGGTAGAATGGATCAGGACCAGGTGAAAGGTTAGGCACAGGACATGTTTCTAAATGTCGAGGTAATGGGTTGTGACTGATTCAGAGATTAGTCACAACAACACATTATGAATGACATGCTCACCAGGGACACCCTCTGACATGTTTTAAATAGGAATTTGTTCTTAACTGACTTGCCTAGTTAAATAAAGGTTAAATAACATTAAAAAAAGAAAAGATGATCCACCTCTGATAGGCCAGTCTCTCTGCCTGTCTCCTCCCCTTGCCAGCGAGCGTCTGCCCCTGCATTGCCGTTGTCCCTCTTAGTCGCCATTTCTCTATGCCTAATTAGCTGGTGTGATATAAAGGACAGTCAGTCTGAATGTTAACACATGAGTCATTTATCCTCAGCTCAGAAGGGACAATTCTATATTTCAACTATGCCTCTCCCAACAGTGTCTTATTACTGTCTACCTATTGCCTGGTAGGCCTGATCCTTGATCTACCGGTCTGGATAAGGGCAACGACTGGCTTTACTGTCCTCATTCGTTATGGGCAGGATTGACTGGGTTGTACCATGGTTTAGGTGTAGGGGATTCCTACAACTCAAATAGCAGGTTGTTTATATCGCCATGACATTTCAATCACTGGTTAACTGCCCCCCTGTCCCTCGGCCAGTGTAGATGCGTTGCCAATGTGTGATATGCTGTCTGTCACAGTAATACTGCCAATTTTCACCCATACCACAGTCCAGGATGTGCTTCGTGTGTCTGTCAAAGCCCAGCATCCGGTTGGATGTCAGTTTGTTAACAGGGCAACCACAGCTTCCTTCCTTTGAAAACATATTATTCCCTAAAACTGCCTGAGGGAAGGTAGGAGGTAAATATAGGGAATTATAGGGAAACTGGGATAGAACCACCTCTAATATCATATGATATGCAATTAGATTACTCTCCTTTTCTTCTCTTTAGATCTGCTTTTTACAATCAATACCTTTGCCATTTTATACGAAAAATGAAGCAATCATTGCACCAAGGCTACAGGCTTCATGATGCTTACTACTTTAGCTTTTCGAACATGTTTTGGTCCATTTATATGGTTTTATTAAATGATGCCAGGAGAGAAGCTAGTTGTCAGTAATGAAGACATGGCAAATAGGTTTTGACATTTAAATCCAATGTTTATTGGACCTCATATAGTACTTGGCAACAGTGAAGCAACTCCATGTTGCTCCACTGCGTTGATTCATACCACATAAATGAATATTGATCTGTATCCCCCAGTTGCTCTGTGATGTGATTCTCCCCATTGCTGTCACTATGACAGTGTATTGTCAGTGTATTGCTTCTCTGACAAATGCATAGCTGGTTTTATTATATAGAAATATAATTACTAGGAGGGGAAAAAGCCTCTCAGACCACAGCAATTTGACTCAAACACTCATTGGTAAATTCTGTTTTGTATCCTCTCTTCTCATTGGCTCTCCAGGCCCAGCTCATAGCCCAGTCGATTGGGCAGTCATTTAGCGTGGCTTACCAGGAGTTCCTGAGGGCCAACGGCATCAACCCAGAGGACCTGAGTCAGAAGGAGTACAGTGACATCATCAACACGCAGGAGATGTACAACGATGACCTCATCCACTTCTCAAACTCTGAGAACTGCAAAGAGGTTAGACTCTCATTTAACTGTATGAGGTAACTGTATCATGGTGCCTCAGATGCACTGTACAATCTACTTCTCTGAGGACTTTTGGATGCTCAGTCAGTGACCTCTTACTTAGGATGAAAGAGTCTCTGATTACCGGTGAGGCAGTCTAGTTCTGTGGAAGTACTGCACATGGACTGAGCCAATTACCAGAGAAGCTGACAGTGGTCTTATATCCATCTGGCCCTCCTTCGTCCGCACGTTGTTTATTCTTTTCTTCCCACTACACCATTATATTTCTCCCTGATTTATTTTTCTCCTGCCCACAATCGCTTTGACTAGAGGCACTCATCACACTCTCTATCTCTCTTTCTCTCGCTATTGGCTGGCTCCACAGCTGCAGCTGGAGAAGCATAAGGGAGAGATCCTGGGCGTGGTCATAGTGGAGTCTGGCTGGGGCTCCATCCTGCCCACGGTCATCCTGGCCAACATGATGAACGGTGGGCCAGCCGCCCGCTCCGGGAAGCTCAGCATCGGAGACCAGATCATGTCCATCAACAACACCAGCCTGGTGGGCCTGCCTCTCGCCACCTGTCAGGGAATCATCAAGGTGCATGGACAGGGACAGAGTTCTAGGAAAAGTCATTAGTGGTTATTATGGTGACATTACATTCATTGTGTAACACTACATGAATTCTGCAATTTGATCAAATAATCCACTGACTAAACCCAGTGGAGGTTTCAGGACGCCCTCTGCTCTGTCTGACCACTGTGTTTGTCCATCAGGGCCTGAAGAACCAGGTGCAGGTGAAGCTGAACATTGTGAGCTGTCCCCCTGTCACCACCGTGCTCATCAAGAGACCAGACCTCAAGTACCAGCTGGGCTTCAGCGTCCAGAATGGGATTGTAAGTACGATCAGATCAGGCACTACAGTTTAGCCCTGTGTGCAATGTCAAACCATGAACACAGTACAGTTATGTTTTCATTCAAGTCATCACTCAACAGCAAAAGGCCTTGACCACTCTTCTTTTTGTCTGTTTTTGGAATACTGTGTTCTCACGCATAGGTTGAATAACACAGGCTGAGATAACAATCTGTGACTGGTTGAAAAATGTTTTGGATGAGATTCTGGACTACATCAATGTCTTTGTCCAATGGAACTTCAATTCCCTCAGGAGGATTTCAGCGGACGTTAACTGAATAGGAGAAGACAGCCCCGTCAATTATGTTTGTTTTCTCCTCTCAGCTGGTACAGTCTAAAGAAACCAATTCTGAGGGAAATAATACCGTGTTTAAACGACACGACAGGTTGTTAGCCTATAGGTCTGTGTGTATGTGATTTGCATCATGAGCGTTACAAGCTTTGGTGGGAAAAAAACATGCCGCACACACACGTATTTTAGTGTGTTCCTCATACCACTTTATTCAAGTCTCTGCTGTGTTCAAGTTATCCTCTGTGGCACATTGCTTCTATGACACAAATGGTCAACTCTTTAGAGCAATATTTATATAGCCTGATAATATCCCTTTAAAATCCAATAAGAAAAAAAGATTAAAAAATCCAGACGTAATTGCGGTTTTATCTCGTGGCTATCGTTGCACTGAGGCTGAAGCTAGGAGCTTGCTACTGCATACAGATGATGTCATTTACAGAGCTCAAATCCCACCCTGGCCTCTCCCTATCAGGATCACACGACCAAACCCATGAACTATCCTTGACATTTTAGCAATACAACTGTTCCAGAAGATTTAATGGAACAACGTTGCATCATTGCTTTATTCCACTTTTAGAACTGCCCCTGTCTTGTTGCCCCTGGGGGTGAGTGACTGCCATGAAGGATAATATTCACCTTCTGTTTGTCATCTTCACCCACAGATCTGCAGCCTGATGCGGGGGGGTATTGCTGAGCGGGGGGGTGTCCGGGTTGGCCACCGCATTATTGAGATCAATGGCCAAAGCGTGGTGGCTACAGCGCATGAGAAGATTGTCCAAGCCCTCTCAAACTCTGTGGGCGAGGTGAGGTTCCGTTCAGATACACAGATAGAGTTCATAAAGTAGCTCAGAGGGCACCACAATCAAATAGTATGAGAATTCACAAAACTAGATTACTGGCCGAGGCAGGAATGAGCATAATATGCATTCATCAATACAATCATTAGGCTGTAAGCGTGTGTCTCTAAGCTTGATTATTTTCAATAAAGATAAAACAACAAGCGATAGATGCAAGTGCCGAGCTAAATGTTTGTTTTCTGTCTTTTCCTAAACCAGATTCACATGAAGACAATGCCAGCGGCCATGTTCAGACTCTTAACAGGACAGGAGACTCCTATGTATATATAAACCAAGGACAGATCCCATTTTCCTCCACAGAGGAGCTGTAAGCAGTGGTTGTTTACAGTCCAGTTGGAGAGCTCTAGGTGGACAAGATTAGCAGACTAATGAGTGTCTGAGGATGGCTAGTGAGCCAGGGATTGTCTTTCTTACTGTTGTGTCGCTGACTTATCATTTTTTTCCTCCATCTTTTCGGAGCTAACATTCATTCAACTGACACTCCCGATATTTTGCTGATGTTAATACTAAAGAGGGTCATCTGGGCAGAAGGTGTTTACTTTATTTATTTGTGTTTTTTTGTTTGTTTTTTGGACGCCTCACAATGTATATTTTTATATTCATATCAATGTCATATTGTACCTGCATATTGTTTCATTTAGTTCTCTTTGCTTTATTTAATTTTCATGTAAATACATATTTTGCTAATGCGTCGGAAGTAATGGGGAAGGGTCATGGTTGCTTTGTAAATATTTATTGACTTTTCCTGCTGGTTTGATAGCAGGGAAGAGAGCCCTTGACCGCTAAAGGACGGTTGAAATCGTGCTGTCAATATAGTTTAGATGGACAATAAAAGGGTATTTGGGAGTGACTTGGGTAATATAATATTGTTTATATACAGTACCAGTCAAGATTTTGGACACACCTACTCATTCAAGGGTTTTTCTTTATTTTTTATTATTTTCTACATTGTAGAACAACAGTGAAGAAAGACATCAAAACTATGAAATAACACATGGAGTCATGTAGTAACCAAAAAAGTGTTAAACAAATCAAAATACATGTTATATTTTATATTCTTCAAAGTATCCACCCTTTGCCTTGATGACAGCTTTGCACACTCTTGGCATTCTCTCAACCAGCTTCACCTAGAATGCTTTTCCAACAGTCTTGAAGGAGTTCCCACATATGCTGAGCACTTGTTGCCTGCTTTTCCTTTTCTCTGCGGTCTAACTCATCCCAAACCCATCTCAATTGGGTTGAGGTCGGGTGATTGTGGAGGCCAGGTCATCTGATGCAGCACTCCATCACTCTCCTTCTTGGTCAAATAGCCCTTACACAGCTTGAAGGTGTGTTGGGTCATTATCCTGTTGAAAAACAAATGATAGTCCCATTAAGCGCAAAACAGATGAGATGGTGTATCACTGCAGAACACTGTGGTAGCCATGCTGGTTAAGTGTGCCTTGAATTCTAAATAAATCACAGTGTCACCAGCAAAGCACCATCACACCACCTCCTCCATGCTTCACAGTGGGAGCCACACATGCGGAGATAATCAGTTCACCTACTCTGTGTCTCACAAAGACTCAGCGGTTGGAACCAAAAATCTCAAATTTGGACCCATCAGACCAAAGGACAGATTTCCACTGGTCTAATGTCCATTGCTCATGATTCTTGTCCCAAGCAAGTCTCTTCTTCTTATTGGTGTCCTTTAGTAGTGGTTTCTTTGCAACAATTCGACTATGAAGGCCTGATTCATGCAGTCTCCTCTGAACAGGTGAGGTTGAGATGTGTCTGTTACTTGAACTCTGTGAAGCATTTATTTGTTTTGTTTTTATTAGCTGTTCTTGCCATAATATGGACTTGGTCTTTTACCAAATAGGGCTATCTTCTGTATACCACCCCTACCTTGTCACAACACAACTGATTGGCTCAAATGCATTAAGAAGGAAATAAATTCCACAAATGAACTTAACAAGGCACAACCTGTTAATTGAAATGCATTCCAAGTGACTACCTCATGAAGCTGGTTGAGAATGCCAAGTGTGTGCAAAGCTGTCATCAAGGCAAAGGGTGGCTACTTTGAAGAATCTCAAATATAAAATATATTTAGATGTGTTTAACACTTTTTTGGTTACTACATGAATCCATGTGTTATTTCATAGTTTTGATGTTTTTACTATTATTCTACAATGTAGAAAATAGTCAAATAAAGAAAAACCCCTTGAATGAGTAGGTGTGTGCAAACTTTTGACTGGTACTGTATATCAAGCCAATGCTAGCAGTAGAGGTTGTATGTTACAAAACGCCATATCCCTTCCGATTTGAACTTTTTCATTTTACATTAGGTCCACCTCGTCATGACAACAAGTCATGAGGTAAATGTTACTGACTAGTGTACAAGTGGTATTTTTAACTTCCTTATGTCAACACAATTTATTGGACAGCACTGTCTCTCACACATTTTAATTAACAGTTAATTCCAAAATATTGAACTCAACATTGCTTATTCTTTTGAAAATCAAACCAATGTATGAAACTTGAAAGGGTAGTTTCTATGTGTGTTATGTTCATCTTGTGTGTTTCACCCCAACAGAAACTCAGTTGAGTCGATTTGTGAATGTATTGTGTTGTAAAAACTGTGTCCATTGCCATAAGCAGTATTAGAATGTCTGTACATAAAGAGAACTTTGTCTAGGATTGTGCTCATAAGCGTCACGGTTAGTCACTGCAAACATCCCCACTTCTGCTGTGTCGGGCTTCAGCCTTGAGAGAAAGATGAACAAAGAATCCCACTGTGACTGAGGAAGCCTTACGACTGAGTATTGCTTTTAACATGCATTGTACTAAAAATTACATTGGAAAAATTAACATTTATCTGTGTGCATGCCTCATGATAGTATCAAGTCATTATGGCAAGATAACAATAAAATCTCAAATAAACCCCCATTTCTGTTTGATGACTCATTGGAATATATTTGTTTTATTGAATTGTGTCATTAGGTTTTATCAGTCAACAGTTTCACATAAACCATTTCTTAAATATGTATTGTATGGACAGGAGATTGATTGCATTACAGTATGTGCAACACACTGGACTTGGCATACAACGTGTGAATTAGTCTCTACCTCCTCCTGGTGGCAGCAGCTAGGTACTGACTAGAGGACTAGACAAAAAATTAAAGTACAATATTTCTATACATTCTGGTTTATAACAAGATTCTAAGGCTGTACTTAACAGTTTTGCCACTCAAAAGCAACTTGAAATCACATGATGAAAGCGAAAGCTGCTGTGAGCATAACATTTTGTCAAATCATATACTTAGTTTCATACAGTAACGTCTCCAAATATCACATTTCAAGAGTGAAAGTTGCTGTTTGGGCAACAGGTAACCCGATTAAGATATATACCTGAACATAATCAGACATTGAAATCAAACATTGAAAGTATACAATAACATGAAGAAAAATAGACAAATAACAATAATCAACTGTCAGATCTGCAGCGCTGTGGTTATCTATACTGGCTCTCTTATTGGTCCTGGTGTTCCCAGTCCTCTTAGGGGTTCTGGTCAGTCTTGTCACACTTGAGCATGATTTTGACCCCTTGTCCCTGACGTGTGGTCTCGAAGGCCTGCACAGCCTGCTCTAGGGGGAACCGGTGGGTCACCAGGGGCGCCACGTTCACCTTCTTAGAGGCCAGCATCGCTATAGCCATTGGCCAGCTAGAATAAGAGGACACAAACACATGAACAGTAGAGTTATAAGACAACAGATAAACACAACTTGCTGCAATTGTTGGAACATTAGGGACCATATTCCTGAAGACCTCCCATTTTTGGGAAGGGCCTGTAAGTAAGCATTTCACTGTTATTCTACACCTGTTGATTACGAAGTATGTGACAATTAAAATTTGATTTGAAGACCTACGTCCTGCGCTGGCTTCAGGGCTCTTTTGTGTAAAAGGAAACAACTTATTTTCTGTACCTAGTCAACGTGAGAGGAGGTTCACTTACGTGTTGCAGTAGCGGAAGACCCCTCTGATGTCCACCTCTCTGAGAGCAGCATTAAGCAGTGGGATAGTGGTCATCGCTGCACCCAACCCCACTAGAACCACCACTCCTCCAGGACGTGTAGCCTGGTGCAAGCATATATATATATATATATATATATATAGTACCAGTCATAAGTTTGGACACACATACTCATTCAAGGGTTCTTCTTTATTTAGACTATTTTCTATACTGTAGAATAATAGTGAAGGCATCAAAACTACGAAATAACACATATGGAATCATGTAGTAAACAAAAAAAGGGTTGTAATTTTCATCATAGGTACACTTCAACTATGACAGACAAAATGAGAAAAAAAATCCAGAAAATCACATTGTAGGATTTTTTATGAATTTATTTGCAAATTATGGTGGAAAATAAGTATTTGGTCACCTACAAACAAGCAAGATTCTGGCTCTCACAGACCTGTAACTTCTTCTTTAAGAGGCTCCTCTGTCCTCCACTCGTTACCTGTATTAATGGCACCTGTTTGAACTTGTTATCAGTATAAAAGACACCTGTCCACAACCTCAAACAGTCACACGCCAAACTCCACTATGGCCAAGACCAAAGAGCTGTCAAAGGACACCAGAAACAAAATTGTAGACCTGCACCAGGCTGGGAAGACTGAATCTGCAATAGGTAAGCAGCTTGGTTTGAAGAAATCAACTGTGGGAGCAATTATTAGGAAATGGAAGACATACAAGACCACTGATAACCTCACTCGATCTGGGGCTCCACGCAAGATCTCACCCCATGGGGTCAAAATGATCACAAGAACGGTGAGCAAAAATCCCAGAACCACACGGGGGGGACCTAGTGAATGACCTGCAGAGAGCTGGGACCAAAGTAACAAAGCCTACCATCAGTAACACACTATGCCTCAAGGGACTCAAATCCTGCAGTGCCAGACGTGTCCCCCTGCTTAAGCCAGTACATGTCC
Organism: Oncorhynchus kisutch; assembly: GCF_002021735.2. NCBI lineage: Eukaryota > Metazoa > Chordata > Actinopteri > Salmoniformes > Salmonidae > Oncorhynchus > Oncorhynchus kisutch. Next base: position 61,894,903 of record NC_034176.2, read on the forward strand.
AGGCCCGTCTGAAGTTTGCTAGAGAGCATTTGGAAGATCCAGAAGAAGATTGGGAGACTGTCATATGGTCAGATGAAACCAAAATATAACTTTTTGGTAAAAACTCAACTCGTCGTGTTTGGAGGACAAAGAATGCTGAGTTGCATCCAAAGAACACCATACCTACTGTGAAGCATGGGGGTGGAAACATCATGCTTTGGGGCTGTTTTTCTGCAAAGGGACCAGGACGACTGATCCGTGTAAAGGAAAGAATGAATGGGGCCATGTATCGTGAGATTTTGAGTGAAAACCTCCTTCCATCAGCAAGGGCATTGAAGATGAAAGGTGGCTGGGTCTTTTAGCATGACAATGATCCCAAACACAACGCCCAGGCAACGAAGGAGTGGCTTCGTAAGAAGCATTTCAAGGTCCTGGAGTGGCCTAGCCAGTCTCCAGATCTCAACCCCATAGAAAATCTTTGGAGGGAGTTGAAAGTCGGTGTTGCCCAGCAACAGCCCCAAAACATCACTGCTCAAAACTAAGGAGATGATTGTGGACTTCAGGAAACAGCAGAGGGAACACCCCCCTATCCACATCGATGGAACAGTAGTGGAGAGGGTAGCAAGTTTTAAGTTCCTTGGCATACACATCACAGACAAACTGAATTGGTCCACTCACACAGACAGCATCGTGAAGAAGGCGCAGCAGCGCCTCTTCAACCTCAGGAGGCTGAAGAAATTCGGCTTGTCACCAAAAGCACTCACAAACTCACAAACTTCTACAGATGCACAATCGAGAGCATCCTGGCGGGGTGTATCACCGCCTGGTATGGCAACTGCACCGCCCTCAACCGTAAGGCTATCCAGAGGGTAGTGAGGTCTGCACAACGCATCACCGGGGGCAAACTACCTGCCCTCCAGGACACCTACACCACCCGATGCTACAGGAAGGCCATAAAGATCATCAAGGACATCAACCACCCGAGCCACTGCCTGTTCACCCCGCTGTCATCCAGAAGGCGAGGTCAGTACAGGTGCATCAAAGCTGGGACCGAGAGACTGAAAAACAGCTTCTATCTCAAGGCCATCAGACTGTTAAACAGCCACCACTAACATTGAGTGGCTGCTGCCAACACACTGTCAATGACACTGACTCAACTCTAGCCACTTTAATAATGGGAATTGATGGGAAATTATGTAAATATATCACTAGCCACTTTAAACAATGCTACCTTATATAATGTTACTTACCCTACATTATTCATCTCATATGCATATGTATATACTGTACTCTATATCATCGACTGCATCCTTATGTAATACATGTATCACTAGCCACTTTAACTATGCCACTTTGTTTACATACTCATCTCATATGTTATACTGTACTCGATATCATCTACTGTATCTTGCCTATGCTGCTTTGTACCATAACTCATTCATATATCCTTATGTACATATTCCTTATCCCCTTACACTGTGTATAAGACAGTAGTTTTTTTGGAATTGTTAGTTAGATTACTTGTTCGTTATTACTGCATTGTCGGAACTAGAAGCACAAGCATTTCGCTACACTCGCATTAACATCTGCTAACCATGTGTATGTGACAAATAAAATTTGATTTGATTTGATTTAGAGGAGTTCTGCACGGAGGAATGGGCCAAAATACCAGCAACAGTGTGTGAAAACCTCATGAAGACTTACAGAAAACGTTTGACCTCTGTCATTGCCAACAAAGGGTATATAACAAAGTATTGAGATAAACTTTTGTTATTGACCAAATACTTATTTTCCACCATAATTTGCAAATAAATTCATTAAAAATCCTACAATGTGATTTTCTGGATTTTTTTCTCTCTCATTTTGTCTGTCATAGTTGAAGTGTACCTATGATGAAAATTACAGGTCTCTCTCATATTTTTAAGTGGGAGAACTTGCACAATTGGTGGCTGACTAAATACTTTTTTGCCCCACTGTATATATATTTTATATTTGAGATTCTTCAAAGTAGCCACCCTTTGCCTTGATGACAGCATTGCACACTCCTGGCATTCTCTCAGCCAGCTTCATGAGATAGTCACCTGGAATGCATTTCAATTAACAGGTGTTCTTTGTTAAAAGTTAATTTGTGGAATTTCTTTCCTTCTTAATGCGTTTCTCACTACTCCCCCATATGCCATGTCTTGAAAATATGTTGACGGATTAAAAGTATGTTCACATTCTAATACTTCTGACAGACAACTTTCTCCGCCCATAACTGTTGGACTTTATAGCATTCCCAGAAAGCATGGATTATTGAGTCATTATTAGTTTTACACTTAAGACATGACTCTGTCGTTGTGCTGTAGAATGAGTGAATTTTGTCTCTTGTATAATAAATTCTATAGATCAGTTTATACTGGATTAAGTGTACATTTTCGTTAACTGTAATTTCGTCAGTTTAAGCTCCAACATTCCCTCCATCTCGTACCAAGATCAGTTCTTTGTCATGGTTCCAATAGTTTGTTTTTTTCTAAGAGAAAACTGCAACATTTCACAGTACAGTATTTCCATGGGCTCTAATATCACTCTTGTGGCTGTACTTACATAAATGGCAGTTTGGACACTGCTCTCCACACCGGTGCACTCAATGGTGATATGAGGCTGTGCTTCCAGCATTCCCTCCACTCTCTTTGCCAGCTCCTCAGGCCCATCCTCTCTCTTCACAGTCAGAGGGAAGTCTGCTCCCAGCTCCTTCGCCATGACCAGGCGATCTGCTGACAGGTCTGAAACAGGAAGGACAAAAAGAATACTGTGGCAGTCCCTATTATATTGGGCCAGCACACAGTATTACTAATGTACCCACATGTATACCTTTTCACTTCGAAGCCCTTTCAAAAGAAGGAAGTCCCTGGTAGACAATTTTGATTTGAGTGACACAAAATGGATCCCATAAAGAGTGTATTATTACACCCTGTGCCTTACCAGATATGACCACCTGTGAGGCACCCATAGCCTTGGCCACCAGCAGACAGACCAGCCCAATTGGTCCTGTGATAGGGAAAAGAGAAACGAGAGAGATGCTTATGTTGAATGTAGACATGTTAATTGTTAGTTTGGACACTGCTCTCCATGCCGATGCACTCGATGGGGATATGAGGCTGTGCTAGTAACCTTACAGGATATGTTTCAACTTAGCTGGTCATTGTGAAACTGTGTACATGAGGGCTAGAAGTGATGACATGAGGGGTCGGTATAGGAAATAGTACGTACGCCTTGTCTGAGCCAGAAGGGCCCATAGGGCAGGAGCCTATCGCCTGATTCAGTAGCTTGAGGCAGCTTGATGTAAAAGTACACTCCCTGGACAAGACGCTAGTGTATCGCAGGGCCTATATGGAAAATACATCTATCATTAACTAAAAAGCAAGAGCTGATCTTTATTTAACCAACCCTTTCATTAATGAATGAATGATGTTAGCTGCAACAGCAAAATTGTGTCATACTTCATGGGTCCAAGCTGCAGTAACAGTAAATAACAGTAACAATGAATGACAGCTGAGCTTTACCTACCTGCCCCACAGATCAGTACACTGCTGCCCAGGGTCACTCCAGCTCTGCGGCAGGCATGAATACCCACAGACAGGGGCTCAATCAGGGCCCCCTCCTCATATGTCACATTGTCAGGCAACCTATTCATACACAGAAACAGAGAGAACTTAAGCAATGTAGGTTTGTCATGTTACCCCCAATGTTCTACAATGGCAGTATGTTGACAGTTATCTGTCCTTGTAGATAACGTAGAAATAATGAACTCACTTGTAACAGAAGTTGGCACTGTGTTTGTAAAATCTGCACAAATTCCCATCATCAGGGGGTGTGGCACAGAAGAAGATGGTGGGGGAAAGATTGTAGTTTCCTGATTTGAAGAACTCATCCATCTCGCGAGGGACACCTGGCTCTACAGCGACTCTATCCCCTAATTATCCAACACAAATTAATAATTGACACAGATAACCCAAAGTTGCATTATCTGATCAATGTTTTTTTAAACTGATGAACTGCATTAAAAGCAAAACATAACCTCATTGAATCAACTGAGTACTTCCTTCTCACATGCTTGCACAGTTCTTACCTTCTTTGAGGTTCTTCACTGCTGAGCCCACCTTCACCACCCGACCAGCAGCCTCATGCCCCAGCACCATGGGCTTTTTTACCACAAAGTCACCTATGCGTCCATTTTGCCAGTAGTGCACATCCGACCCACAGATCCCAACTGAATGCATCTGAAGCAACACCTCTGAATAAAGGAAAGACAAGCAATTGCTCCACAGGATACACCAACTGTACACAAAAAAAATGAAATGCAGAACTATACTGTACAAGCTGTCTGGATACTACATTGTTCCTATACCATTTGGACCTGGTTCAGGGATGGGTCGTTGTTCCTGTAAGAAATCAATCATCACAATTAGCCCGACCATTCAAATAATCAATCGCAATTATTTATCCATTCATACTGGCATTCCCCCATGTTCACGAGTAGTGTCCCGCAACCAGCCATTTAAATTACCATGGCTAGTTCCGGGACGAAGCAATGCCATGAGCAGATGAGCTAACTAAAGTTAGCAACTTTCTGATATTGACCGAAAGCTGCAGTTTTCATGAAATCTCGATCTGCTTACATCATCATGACATAGTTATAGACTACTTTATTACCAGTCTGAGGTCACCCTGGGAATGCAACACCACGGACAGGTTTTCTTTTTCCATGTTGTATTCACTCAAAGACAACTACGGTGTGAATAAAATCAGAAATCTTGTAAAATGCTTGTTTGGTCTGTGCAGGGCTCAAAGTGCATCTTCCTGCTGCTAGGTGGGCAGTCGACAAAACAAAACATGTGATTGGCGTACGGTTGGAGAGAACATGCCATTATAAAGAAGGGAGAGTCGAATTGAGCTATTCTTAAATTTGAACGAAAAGTGTATTGCTATTTCGTAACTATTTTATTAATCGAATCTGACTTATTCTAATGATTTATACGTTGATAATGGTGTAAGACTATGAAATGCCTGCGTCGCATTTGAGCTAACCCAGAGCGCTCTGATTTGTCACACAATTGCAGTGCCTGGTAAATGGACCAATCACAGGTCTTGTTTCCGGGGGCGGGAATGAGGTTGAAGACACAGGAAATGTTTCTATGGAGACAAATATTAAAGACGTCGGAATCGGTGGTCTGAATAAGACTCACCCACAGATAGAACAGATATTTCACCGGATGTATAAATGTGAAGAATCTTTGACTCAAATGTCTGTCCGTCTGCTTTGTACATAGTGTATTTGGCTTTTGAAAACGATATGGTTGTTGAATGTGCTCGTAAACATTTGGAAAAGTTCAATTTTAGTCACCCATGTCAAGTTGTACTTCCACCTACAACACTAACCAAAATAAAACAAAGCTGTTTTTGAATGACAACTGTCTTCTCTTCCCTTCAAACGAGGTAAGCAAGACTGAAAAAAATAACTTTCATTGAAGATATTACCCCAATTTTCCACATTATCCATAGGCCGGCCTACATAGCACCACTTATGGGGAAAAGTTGTACAAATGCCTAGCATTAACATCTTGCCAATTAGAAATTACTTTCTTGTGAAGATCCTGCATATAGAACAGCTTGAGGAACTGGTTCTTGATGGGAACCAGCTAACTATGCTGCCAATTGCCATAGGATGTCTGAGGAACCTTATGATCCTAGGAGTCAATGATCCCATATACAGTGGGGCAAAAGAGTATTTAGTCAGCCACCAATTGTGCAAGTTCTCCCACTTAAAAAGATGAGAGAGGCCTGTAATTTTCATCATAGGTACACTTCAACTATAACATACAAAATTAGAAAAAAAAATCCAGAAAATCACATTGTAGGATTTTTAAGGAATTTATTTGCAAATTATGGTGGAAAATAAGTTTTTTTTTTTTTGCCCCACTGTATGTGCCTTGGGAGACCTGACAGCCTGGTTGTGAGACAGAGCTGCGGGTGCTGTGGGCTGCGTCCTGTGGTCTAATGATGCTGCCTTCCTCCATCAGAAAACTCAACATGTTACAAAAACTTGGTCTGAACAATAACGCAATCACTGAACTGCCTCCTGACCTACATTGGTTGAACCTGCAGGCAATGAACTAAAGGCTCTTCCAGATTAAATCAATAACTTTATCAACTTGGACAGAATCCGTTTTGCGCATGTGCCCAAATCACTGTCAGGTCAGTGATTTCATGTGCATTCAACTGATCATTGAGTCTCTTTACAGTATATCTGCAGAGAGAAGTTGCTAAAAGCAAACGCAATATTATTGTTGTACTATTAGCCTAGATGCATAATCAATTAAATATTTTCTACAGATATGACAAGTTTTCAAGTCATGAGTATGAAGTTCAATGACATTACGTCACTGGAAGATGACCTGATCCTTGGATTTAACGGGATGACTACCACTCAGACACAAACCACATCATTGGTCCTCAATGATGTCACCATTGCCCTTGATTCTAAGAAATGTTGTGCTGCTATTTTTATTTACTTGGCCAAAGCTTTTGATATGGTAGACCATTCCATTCTTGTGGGCCGGCTAAGGAGTATTGGTAGGGGTCTTTGGCCTGATTTGTTAACTACCTCTCTCAAAGAGTGCAGTGTATAAAGTCAGAACATCTGCTGTCTCAGCCACTGCCTGTCACCAAGGGAGTACAAGGCTCAATCCTAGGCCCCACACTCTTCTCAATTTACATCAACAACATAGCTCAGGCAGTAGGAAGCTCTCATCCATTTATATGCAAATTATAGTCTTATACTCAGCTGGCCCCTCCCCAGATTTTGTGTTTAACGCTCTACAACAAAGCTTTCTAAGTGTTCAACAAGCTTTCTCTGCCCTTAACCTTGTTCTGAACACCTCCAAAACAAAGGTCATGTGGTTTGGTAAGAAGAATGCCCCTCTCCCCACAGTTGTGATTACTACCTCTGATGGTTTAGAGCTTGAGATAGTCACCTCATACAAGTACTTGGGAGTATGGCTAGACGGTACACTGTCCTTCTCTCAGCACATATCAAAGCTGCAGGCTAAAGTCAAATCTATACTTGGTTTCCTCTATTGTAATCGCTCCTCTTTCACCACAGCTGCCAAACTAACCCTAATTCAGATGACCATCCTACCCATGCTAGATTATGGAGATGTCATTTATAGATCGGCAGGTAAGGGTGCTCTCGGGCAGCTAGATGTTCTTTACCATTCGGCCATCAGAATTTCCCCCAATGCTCCTTATAGGACACATCACTGCACTCTATACTCCTCTATAAACTGGTAATCTCTGTATATCAGTCGCAAGACTGGTTGATGCTTATTTATAAAACCCTCTTAGGCCTCACTCTCCCCTATCTGAGATATTTACTGCAGCCCTCATCCTCCACATACAACACCCGTTCTGCCAGTCACATTCTGTTAAATGTCCCCAAAGCACACACATTCCTGGGTCGCTCGTCTTTTCAGTTCGCTGCAGCTAGCATCTGAAACGAGCTGCAACAAACACTCAAACTGGATAGTTTTATCTCAATCTCTTCATTCAAAGACTCAATCATGGACACTCTTACTGACAGTTGTGGCTGATTTGTGTGATGTATTGTTGTTTCTACCTTCTTGCCCTTTGTGCTGTTGTCTGTGCCAAATAATGTTTGTACCATGTTTTGGGCTGCTGCCATGTTGTGTTACTACCATGTTGTTGTCATGTTGTGTTGCTACCATGCTGATGCTGTGTTGTCATGTGGTGCTGCCGTGCTATCTCTTTTTATGTAGTGTTGTGTTGTCTCTCTTGTCGTGGTGTGTTTTGTCCTATATTTTTAAACCTAGCCCCCATCCCCGCAGGAGGCCTTTTGCCTATTGGTAGGTCGTCATTGTACCTGTTCTTAACTGACTTGCCTAGTTAAATAAAATAAAAATAAATTGGAAGGTAACAAGCAAAAGGCTGGGTCAAAATATCTACTGTTTCAAGTATGGAACTTGTGATTGTTCTTCAATGTGTTGATTAAGTATTGACTGCAAACCAGTCTGGTTCAGGTGTGCTATATGTGTGTGTTGGTAACCATTTAGTTTTGATTTTCTATGCTTCATGCAGGGTTTGGACTTCATTTTGCTGGGAAAAGTGAAAGAAGCAGAGACAGATATTTCTGATTCATAACACACTGTATATCTCATCATGTCTGTGTAAATAAAAATATATGTACATATATGTACGTAAACTCTTTAATTCAATAGGTAAAATATATATATATATTTTTATAATTCAACAACTAAAACAATGGTGAATAGTGAAAAAGGGACAACACTGTCTAGCGATCCTGCTAAATCTTCCATTTAACATCCCATAGTGTATTTGTTCTTCTCCAATAAAAAGTGTTACTCTTAAATTGTCCCTGTGATCTGTATCCTTGTAATATGACATTAAGCAATATCTACTGTGGAGCGCCTTTTTTTAGAGACTGAAGAACCACAATGGCCTGGTAGGAAGTCTTGAAGTTCTCCTGAGTAAGTCCTCAGTTCATCAATACTGACATACCCTTCAAATAGAATAAACATTGTTACATTAAAAACATTTCCATTATTCAAGAAAGGATGTATTTCTATAATTGATAATACATTCATATGGAAAGCACATGATAAGGATAATTGTAAGAATGCTGGGTGATAAGTATTTGTTTTACCTGTAACCATGTTATTAACTGGGTAATGTTGTACTTCACAACACAGAGCACCCTCTCTTTGTGGAGTATCCGGAGGATCCAGAAAGGGTACCGCATGGCTATTTCACAAAATAGTATATTGTTTAGTGTGAGCACATTATACTGAATAGTTGTAATCATTGCATTGGAACATATGACCCCTACTGGTAAAAATGTTTTTAAAAAGCTGCTCTGTTCTGGACCAATTATTTAAATACTGAGTGTAGAAAACATTAAGGACACCTGCTCTTTCCATAACATAGACTGACCAGGTGAATCCAGGTGAAAGCTATGACCCCTTATTGATGTCACTTGTTAATTCCACTTCAATCAGTGTAGATGAAGGGGAGGAGACAGGTTAAAGAAGGATTTTTAAGCCTTGAGACAATTGAGGCATGGATTGTGTACTGTATGTGCCACTCAGAATGTGAATGGGCAAAACAAAAGATGTAAGTGCCTTTGAACAGGATATGTTAGTAGGTGCCAGGCGCACCGGTTTGTGTCAAGAACTGCAATGCTGCTGGGTTTTTCAAACTTAACAGTTTCCTGTGTGCATTAATAATTGTCCACCACCTAAAGGACATCCAGCCAACTTTACACAACTGTGGGAAGCATTGGAGTCAACATGGGCCAGCATCCCTGTGGAATGCTTTTGACACCTTGAATGAATTGAGTCTGTTCTGACTGGGGAGGGGCAACTCAATATTAGGAAGGCGTTCCTGATGTTTGGTATACTCAGTGTATATACGTCATTGTGCTGAACCCCTCAAAATTAGTAGCTGATCAGGAGACCCATACAAGATGCAGTACATACCAACTATTGATGTCTGTGTGATCACAGCAACCTCCACTGTATTCCTCTTCCTTCTGCCTATTTCCCAACGCCAGTCTGTCATCTGAATCCTTACAATAGAAATACAATACATATACAAATGAATTGTGCTTAAAGTGAACAAATTATGACTCACTAAATTGAAACTAAGATGAAGAGCATATTTGACCTCTGTATCAACAGCCTTTGCATTATCCTCCTGCTCCCAAATGAATCTCCCAACCACTGCTTTCACCACTGAAAAGGTAAATTATTCACATATTTGGTGTGCATATTTTTCAGTGTTATGGAGAATATTATTATGGGAAAAAATGGCATTATGACTGTCATGCAAAATGCAAGGAAAGGAAAGCTGAGATATTATCTACTTACCCTCCTGGACAGAGACTGGAGGCAGCACATAATGACCAATGCACACTGACTTGACACTGTGGCATTTCTCACAGGCAGCTAGATAGAAGCTGTGAAAAACTGTTAGCCTGTTCTCAGCATAGTCCACACTCTCAAATATCCTGAAATAAATAAACAAAAGTAAGTCAAAGGGTCTACATTTCGATTTATATTTCCTGGGATGCACTGCTGACGAAGAAACCATGCCCCCTAGGGGCGGGCCTATGACAGTGACACAGCATGCAGGAAACAGGACAAAAACGGTCACATTATGCAGAGGAAAATCATTGAACAAGAAGAGCAAATGCTCAGCTGGGCTGACCAAAGGTACAAACAAGAGAAAACAAAAGCAACATCCGAAGTGGCTATTTTATTTTACAAATAAGTAAGAATTAATCTGGACGGTAAGGAGTCACAATAGTTCATGAATAAATACTTGATTAGATAACTGTCTAGCTAGATGTGCATAGCTAACGTTAGCTAAATCAAATCAAATTGTATTGGTCACATACACATGGTTAGCAGATGTTATTGCGAGTGTAGCGAAATGCTTGTGCTTCTAGTTCCGACAGTGCAGTAATATCTAACAGTAATCTAGCAATTCCACAACTACCTAATACACACAAATCTAAGTAAAGTGATGGAATAAGAATATATACATATGGATGAGCAATGGCTGAGCAGCATAGGCAAGATGCAATATATGGTATACAATACAGTATAAATATGAGATGAGTAATGCAAGCTATGTAAACATTATTAAAGTGGCATTATTAAAGTGACTAACATTAGTGATCCATTTATTAAAGTGTCCAATGATTTCAAGTCTAGCTAGCTAGCCTAACGTTACCTTTCTGTATCAGGACAGGTGGCATCCTCACTGAAAAGGTAGTCTGCAGTCTCCCAACTTGTAATACCGCCACCCTCTGATACTGAAATATATATTTTTTGCACTCAATAAATTATGAAACTGGTAACGTTATTGTATTCAAGTGTAGCTAAGTAACTTAGCCTTGAGCTAGCTAAGTTAGCTAACTTACCCCAAAACCAACGGCTTCCTCTTCTCACACTATTTGAGAACCATGCTGTTCTATTTGTGAACATACTTTGCAAAGACTGTCCAAAGATTTCAGTAAAAAAAAAAGTGTTTATAAAATGTTTGTCCTTGTTGATCTGAAAACCTTTATGTTGAGCAAATCATCAAGGTGAGGATGACGTCAATGATCGGCCGCGTTCCGGATGTTGCCATTCGAGGGCGCGAGCAGCGCAGCATGGACATCTTGGCGGTAAAAAAGGTGGTTACTCTTATCACCTCGATATTATTGTATCCACACCAGTTCTCGAATTTACGGTTTATTGACTCCAAACTCACAGGCTACTGTCTGGTAGCCTATTCCAAATAAATTATATAACACAATCACAGCTCCTCAACTCACTGTCGGGACATGAAAAGAGAGAACAATGACAGCATGGCAATAAACAAATATGCAATGCCCAGCCTGATTTTATGGGGACTATAGACTGATTTTAAATAGACAAGTATTACAAATATAAATATTATGATTAGACTACTAGGTCTGTTCGAACCAAGCCAAATAGTAAATTGGTCTGAGTGCTGTATTTTCATGGTGAGCAGTTTGTGAAGGTCTAAACAGAGTATGATAATCCTCTTAACAACATAAGCACCAAGCTATTTTTTTGTCCATGTCCAGACTGTCGACCTTCCTGTCTAGAGGTATTATGTCTGGTGGAAACATAGTCACCATTATGAAAATATTTGGCATGGCAGCCTCCACATTTGTAGAATATGTGCTACCATCCAATTGACTTTTGCTAAGAGAGTGGTATTGTTTAAGAAAAAGTAATTTTATCCAACCTCAAAATGCTGGGCAGTGATACTCGGAATTGGTTTGTGAAGAAGCAGATGAGCCGCCGGAGACCATCTGGCAAAAATAAGAAAACGTGGGCTGCCAAAATCCTGAGACACCATAGGGAGCGGTTACTGAAGGAGCTGGATGTCAACAAGGTGCTGCCATACCTTGTGTATGACAGGGTGTTCTCTCTGGTGGAATGCAAGGACATCCTGGGTTATGACACCAATAAGAAAAGGGCAGAGATATTTCTGGACAAGTTGTCTTTGAAGGGCCCTGGGGCCTTCTGTGCTTTCTGCTCTGTTCTGGAAGAGGTGTATCCACACTTGCTAACCTGTTTTCTGCTGGATATTGAAGGTACAGTAAATCACAGTCTTTAAATGACAAAATATGTAATTTTTGTCAGTTTCATGTGTTAATGTTAGCTGAAGGTTTTAACCCTTGCTAAACTGCCTAAGAACCGGGACAAAATAGCAACTGTAAGCCACAGCAGTGAAGAGATGATTGTCTGTCCAGTTGGATATGTTGTAACACATGGCCCCTGCATCAGTGCCAGACAGTCCATTGTCCTAATTAGTTAAATTGAGAAAACAATAGAGAAAGGGTAATCAGCATTTTGTTTGTATTTTTGTTTACATGTTCAATTTCTGGTGTTTAGGCCTAAACAAAGGAATGAATGATGACGTGGCATATTGTAACATGATTTAATTAATCATCTGGGGAAAATGAAGTGTGTTGTCACACCAGTATTTCTTCATCTGATGGTAAAATTAGTTTGAATATTATGGATGCTTTCACTCATATTATTCTATTATCTCTTACAGATCAGCCTGCGTTGAGGAGCTGTCACAAGCAGGAGGAGGGAGTCATGGCTCCTCACAACCAGGGTGTGTTTCTATCTCGGGAGCGTACAGTGATGCACCCTCTATTCATCTATAACGACCCTCTCTTCAACACCAGGTGAGCAATAATATCTACAAAGTAAAACTGCATTCTGCAGCAACCTTACCATCACATACAATGGGCTGTAGATGTAGTACCTACTTAGAACCACATGATGGTGATATGAGCTGACTTTATTGGGGGTCAGTGATCTTCTGGCCCTGATGCTGGGACACAACTGAATTAATCAGTGTGTTTTACACCTTAACCTTTAATGATCAATATGTTGTGTCTTAAAAGTATTTCATTTGAACCAATTTAGCGGATGTTTGGCAATTCTAACTCTCTAGAGACCATGTTAGCAAATCTCACACATGCCGTTACCGTCAGATGGCAAAGACTAGTGTCTACAGTGGTGCTGAGCAATTTACGTAAATTTCGGTAATTTTTTGTTTTTTAACTAAGTAATTGACCGTCATCGGTTCAATTATGTGAATTCAATGTGCTCAATGTGCACAATGTGCAGTTTCTCTAGAGATAAATCAGATCAAGCCCGAACTGTGCGATGTAGTAGGGAGTTGTAGTTTCCAACAGGCCAATATTCAATGTAGTTTAGCGCAGAGCACGTGGTAAAGAACTACAATGGCCATAATCCATTACACGCCTACTTGTCCGGTCCGTGTTTCTTTTATGCCTGCTATGTAAAAGAGAGAAGAATGAGCGATTGAGAGAGATAGTCTTGAGAGCAGTTGCTTCTCAAGGTATCTCTACCTGAAATATATTAGCTAAGGGATTGATAGTTGGTATTCAGCAGTCATAAAAGTATGCCTTATTTACTTTGAAGAGCTACTAAAATAGTGATTTTGTCAGACAGCATAGCCAGCAGCTCTACTGAGATGACTTAGAATGAAATAATAAAGTAATCAAATAAAACACATTTAATATACACAACAGCTGAACATTTTTATTAAAGTAAAGTGAATAAATAATGGTTAATAAGTGATAAGCAGTAATGGGCAGTCACTACCATTATGGGAATTGTATTAATTGTTTTATTCTGTGTCACAGCATTCAACCCCCAATAGTGCATTTCATGTTAAAAAAAAAAATAATTGAACCGAAAACAAACCGACCTCAAAAAGCACTAATCGCTCAGCACTAGTCTACAGTGTCCGCTCTATTGAACAAAGTGGTCCTCTGATCTATTAGCAGTGGATGAACAGCATTCGATGGAAGGTGACCTAAGTGATGCACTAAATGAGGGGTTAAAACAAGAAAAGATTGTCTTCTCAAGCAATCCTAGTATGCACACTTGGTGATTAGAGACTGATATAATGACTTAATACTTTTCTGTACAAAATGTTTGTATTTGCATATTTTTATTTGTCTGGTCTGGTGTCACATGATGGACATGTTAAATATTTTGTCATCATCAGTGAGGGCTTGCTTGCAGGTTAGGAGCTTATAGGCTAGCTGACAAAGATGCTTGCCAATACCAATTTGGTTTTGTCTCTCTGTAGGCAGTAATGTCATGTAGCCTTGTATTTTATATATTGAGGAGACTATTAAAAAATATATTACTGTGCGGGCAGTGGACAGTGTGCTATCTGCTGTGAAATTGATGGGAAATGCTTCTGTGTGCTCTTGATGCCAGCATGGCTGCCACAGTGGGCTGTGTACTATAAATCAAGCCCTGATGCTTCTACACCTGCATTGCTTGCTGTTTGGGGTTTTAGGCTGGGTTTCTGTACAGCACGTTGTGACATCAGCTAATGTAAGAAGGGCTTTATAAATACATTTGATTGAAATTTGATTGATGATGTTCAGCTTAGAATCTGGTTAGAGAACCTAGGTGTCAATGTGCAGGTCTATATGTTTATATATTATCTACTTTACTGTCCTATTAAGTGCAGTATATTGCCTGTATGTCTAATCCTTATATGAAATCCAGCTGATACTAAGTTAATTTGTTAAATAAAACGATTGGAGAGACTGAGTCAAAGGGGAAAGTGGACAAGAGACTGCCTACATTACTACAAACATGAACTGCTAATTATGGAAAATAAGACAAACAGGATTTTGAAAAAAATATATATATATTTTAATGGCTATATATAAATTGAGGTGAGGGCGATGGATTTAATTGTTATTTTTTATTTCACCTTTATTTAACCAGGTAGGCCAGTTGAGATCAAGTTTTCATTTACATCTTCGACCTGGCCAAGATAAAGCAAAGCAGTGCGACACAAACAACACAGAGTTACACATGGGATAAACAAACGTACATTTAATAACACAATAGAAAAATCTATACACATTGTGTGCAAATGTAGTAAGATTAGGGAGGTAAGGCAATAAATAGGCCAAAGTGACAAAATAATTACAATTTAGCAATTAAACACTGGAGTGGTAGATGTGTAGAAGATGAATATGCAAGTCAAGATACTGGGGTGCAAAGGAGCAAAACATAAATAACAATATGGGGATGAGTTATTTGGGTGGGCTAATTACAGATGGGCTGTGTGCAGGTGCAATGATCGGTAAGCTGCTCTGACAGCTGATGCTTAAAGTTAGTGAGGGAGATATAAGACTCTGATTTTTGCAATTTGTTCGTCATTGGCAGCAGAGAACTGGAAGGAAAGGCAGCCAAAGGAGGAGTTGGCTTTGGGGATGATCAGTGAAATATACCTGCTGGTGTGCGTGCTACGGGTGGGTGTTGCTATTGTGACCAGTGAGTTGAGATAAGGCGGGGCTTTATCTAGCAAAGACTTATAGATGACCTGGAGCCAGTGGGTTTGGCAACGAATATGAAGCGAGGGCCAGCCAACGAGAGCGTACAGGTCGCATAGGTGTGTAGCATATGGGGCTTTGGTGACAAAATGGATGGCACTGTGATAGACTACATCCAATTTGCTGAGTAGAGTGTTGGAGGCTTTACTCAGTTTTACTAGGGTATGTTTGGTGGCATGAGTGAAGGATGCTTTGTTGCGAAATAGGATGCCGATTCTAGATGTAATTTTGGATTGGAGATGCTTAATGTGAGTCTGGAAGGAAAGTTTACAGTCTAACCAGACACCTAGGTATTTGTAGTTGTCCACATATTCTAAGTTAGAACCGTCCAGAGTAGTGATGCTAGACGGGCGGGCGGGTGCAGGCATCGATTGGTTGAAGAGCATGCATTTAGCTTTACTTGCATTTAAGAGCAGTTGGAGGCCACGGAAGGAGTGTTGTATGGCATTGAAGCTCGTCTGGACGTTTGTTAACACAGTGTCCAAAGAAGGGCCAGATGTATACAGAATGGTGTCGTCTGCGTAGAGCTGGATCCGAGAATCACCAGCAGCAAGAGCGACATCATTGATGTTTACAGAGAAGAGAGTCGGCCTGAGAATTGAACCCTGTGGCACCCCCAAAGAGACTGCCATGAATTTGGCGATTGATCTGCTTCTGTTCTGTGGGAGTCACTGTGTGCTCTTCTTGAAGGATGGGTCCCGGTCTCTCCAGGGCCATGGGATCCGGGGAGTCGGGGGTGGTCTGCCGGGCATTGGGATGACAACTCGGGATGAGGAGCAGTTTTAGCGGGTGGAATAGTGGGGACCAATTGGAGGTTTACTTAGTAGCAATGCAAATATCATACCAAACTGTTTTTGATATACACAGAGGGCCATTATTAGCTTGTTTTAACCACTCCTATATAAACAGTAAATTATCGGACACGCAACAAGAAGGTCTGATTTCATTATTACTGAAACAGGATCCAAGTAGGAAGTTTATATACACTTAGGTTGGAGTCATTAAAAATTGTTTAAACAGCTGGAATTTTCCAAGCTGTTTAAAGGCACAGTCAACTTAGTGTATGTGAACTTCTGATCCACTGGAATTGTGATACAGTGAATTATAAGTGAAATAATCTGTCTGTAAACAATTATTGGAAAAATTACTTATGTCATGCACAAAGTAGATATCCATAAAAGACTTGCCAAAACTATAGTTTGTTAACAAGAAATTTGTGGAGTGGTTGAAAAAAGAGTTTTAATGACTCCAACCTAAGTGTATGTAAACATCCGACTTCAACTGTATGTGTGTATATATATATATATATATATATTACTGCTCAAAAAAATAAAGGGAACACTTAAACAACACAATGTAACTCCAAGTCAATCACACTTCTGTGAAATCAAACTGTCCACTTAGGAAGCAAAACTGATTGACAATAAATTTCACATGCTGTCGTGCAAATGGAATAGACAACAGGTGGAAATTATAGGAAAATTAGCAAGACACCCCCAATAAAGGAGTGGTTCTGCAAGTGGTGACTACAGACCACTTCTCAGTTCCTATTCTTCCTGGCTGATGTTTTGGTCACTTTTGAATCACTGCCAGAGCCCTGCAAAATGGCCTCCAGCAGGCCACAAATGTGCATGTGTCTGCTCAAACGGTCAGAAACAGACTCCATGAGGGTGGTATGAGGGCCCGATGTCCACAGGTGGGGGTTGTGCTTACAGCCCAACAACGTGCAGGACGTTTGGCATTTGCCAGTGAACACCAAGATTGGCAAATTCGCCACTGGCGCCCTGTGCTCTTCACAGATGAAAGCAGGTTCACACTGAGCACATGTGACAGACGTGACAGTCTGGAGACGCCGTGGAGAACGTTCTGCTGCCTGCAACATCCTCCAGCATGACCGGTTTGGCAGTGGGTCAGTCATGGTGTGGGGTGGCATTTCTTTGGGGGGTGGCATTTCCATGTGCTCGCCAGAGGTAGCCTGACTGCCATTAGGTACCGAGATGAGATCCTCAGACCCCTTTTGAGACCATATGCTGGTGCGGTTGGCCCTGGGTTCCTCCTAATGCAAGACAATGCTAGACCTCATGTGGCTGGAGTGTGTCAGCAGTTCCTGCAAGAGGAAGGCATTGATGCTATGGACTGGCCAGCCCGTTCCCCAGACCTGAATCCAATTGAGCACATCTGGGACATCATGTCTCGCTCCATCCACGTTGCACCACAGACTGTCCAGGAATTGGCGGATGCTTTAGTCCAGGTCTGGGAGGAGATCCCTCAGGAGACCATCTGCCACCTCATCAGGAGCATGCCCAGGCGTTGTAGGGAGGTCACACAGGCACGTGGAGGCCACACACACTACTGAGCCTCATTTTGACTTGTTTTAAGGACATTACATCAAAGTTGGATCAGCCTGTAGTGTGGTTTTCCACTTTAATTTTGAGTGTGACTCCAAATCCAGACCTCCATGGATTGACAAATTTGATTTCCATTGATAATTTTTGTGATTTTGTTGTCAGCACATTCAACTATGTAAAGAAAAAAGTATTTAATAAGAATATTTCATTCATTCAGATCTAGGATGTGTTATTTTAGTGTTCCCTTTATTTTTTTGAGCAGTGTATATATATATATATATGTTACAATGTAAAGTAGTGAGTGTACAGCTTATATAACAGTGTAAATTTGCTGTCCCCTCAAAATAACTCAACACACAGCCATTAATGTCTAAACCGCTGGCAACAAAAGTGAGTACAGTCCTAAGTGAAAATGTCCAAATTGGGCCCAAAGTGTCAATATTTTGTGTGGCCACCATCATTTTCCAGCACTGCCTTAATTAACCCTCTTGGGCATGGAGTTCACCAGAGCTTCACAGGTTGGAGTCCTCTTCCACTCCTCCATGATGACATCAACCATGTCCGGGATGTCATCATGGAATTACATTGATGGAAGCAATTATCTATCCGCAATTTTAAAGCTGATCCACCACCTAAAAAACAAAAAGTGGACAAGAGACCTCTTGTATTGGATAGAAAATTCTCACCCATTTACAGTGTTCAAGTACTATGGCAAGTATGCTGCTAACCAACAGTCAAAATCTAAAAGCACATAACCTTTCTGTGTTTGAGTCCCTCCATGACAACAGTAAGGCCAGAGTATTTTGTCACACAAACCCCAACATCTCCTTTGGATTGTGCAGTGGAATGTGGATGTGAAAATATGTGCATCTGAGCAGAACATGAGCGTTACCAATCAAAGCACCTCAACTGGCTTGAAATAGAATAGTACAACAGAACATTCTAGAGCTGCTTTTTAGGTCTTGTTTCTAGCGTTGTCTTTAAAATATCTCACCTGGTGATGAGCAATACAGTTCGGGTTAGAAGCATTTCTTTAAAATATACATGTTTATTCATGAGGTTTATTTTCGATTACAGCTGTAAGCACGCTTTGTTGGTATAGCATTCTGTTTCAGCCATAATGTGAAAAGTCAGCAAGTCTGCTGCTTTCTTATTTAGGAACACAATGATGCTTTCTGTGTACAATGTTTTAAGTATAAAATAGTGTTTTCTGGTGTGAGTTGGGTACGATACTGATGGGAGTTAAACAATAGTTCTGTTATCTGGGAGTTTTTTCTCTCACAGCGTGATTCAAAGCAGAATTCCAGAGCCTGCACCAGAATTATATATTTTTTATCTGAAAAAATAACAGTTGCTCTGTCATCAGTTGTGGATTCACTGGAACAGATAAATAATGATCAACATAATGAGATGTCATGTTGAAATGATGAAATGTGACATGGAGAAACAGAAGTAGTGGTAATGAGGATTCCATGGTGATTGGCTGTGAAGGCCAGTTAAGGCAGGGTATGGGGCAGGGTCAAGGCGATGGACAGAGGTATAAATGTGGACCAACGAGGATAAACAGGGTGAAACGGCTACTTTAAGACATCATGAGATGGCCAGCCAGTGTTCTCTCTTCGTCTTTACTGTACATTCTATAGGCTAACAGCATGAGAATGTACAGCACTTAGTCTGACTGTATACATACATTCATGGTGTCGGTCAGCTTCTGGTTTTCTATGCTTTTTCTTATGAATGGCTCTTTGATTCCAAGTCAGCACTCTGCACAACAGTCTATAATAAAGTGGCAATAACATGGTAGGAGGATGGTAACAAGGTATACCTATAGGTTTGTACATTTCCAATGGATAGGCTATGAAAAGGTTCCTTTCTCGAAAATCTTCTCTCAAGTCTCTCTTTTCACTCTGAGCCAGACACAACATTAAAGGAGTGTGTTTTATTGCAGGTATTCTGGGATTTAGGCCACCGCAGGATGGTGTTCTTTCAGCTCCCTCTACCTTTGGAGTGTCATCTCATTCACCTGCTTGCCTTTCTGTATAAGATATTTTGTCAGGCCAGAACCATCAGTCCCAAAATAGAAGTCCTATTTTTACATTTCCAAATGTAGAGAAGAGCACTAACACAGAGCATTGCTAATAAATTACAAAGTGCCTCCACACAGAAGGGAAAAGTCATTGTCAGAAACTTCTCAGGAAATGGAACATTTTCCCATTAACAAACATACAATTATATAACTTCACAATCTACTTTGAATACATTTTCTTTGTCCTAAAGTCATGGAATGTTCAGAGTACATTGAGGGGTTACTGCTGTCAATACATGTAAAAAATGGAGTTACACGGTTTTCATCCGACAGCGACGGAATATACATCAGACCATATTGTCAGACCATATTGTCAGACCATATTGTCAGACCATATTGTCAGACACTATATTGTCAGACCACATATTTTGAATATACTGTAGAAGAGAATAACACTGAAGAATGGACATTTTTCTAGTTTTCCAACACAAAATACTATTACTTTTCCCATGTGTTTTTTCTCTCTCGATTCAGCCACATATTTCATTTTTACATTTATTAGAAAATGATTTACAATACATACAATACCTTAGTCTTGGCGTTAGGCTCTGCTCCTTCGCGGTAGCTCACTGCCAGAGCATGCATGATAAAATAATTATAATAACAGGCAGTGAGCAAGGTACGCTGTACAAATCCCTCTGTCCCAAAGCAGAGCCCAAACAGGTGGAGGCTGGGGTGGGGGGTGGGAAAGCAGAAAACAGACATGCATGGTGAGTAACGCATGTTACAGCAAT
Organism: Oncorhynchus kisutch; assembly: GCF_002021735.2. NCBI lineage: Eukaryota > Metazoa > Chordata > Actinopteri > Salmoniformes > Salmonidae > Oncorhynchus > Oncorhynchus kisutch. The sequence goes on from NC_034176.2 coordinate 61,915,555, forward strand.
AGCATGCCACCAGGAACACCAGCTTAAGCTTGCGCATGGCAGCCAACAGAGAATGTGTGTGTAGAACCTGATTGATTCAATAGACCACCATATTCAAGTAGTGATGCATCTAATTGGTGCAATATCAGCTGATGCTTTTGCAAAGCACTTAAGATGCTATCGCAAACCCCTTGAATTTATGTAGCACATTTGCCACTATGTTATTGTTGATGTTGGTGATTTTTTTGCTCTATTTATATCTTATTTAGATGGGAACTAGAATGTGAGAAGGCAGCTGCCCCAGAATGTTAGCAGCAGAGAGGCTGTAGCTGCTGTTATCTCACCACGGGAGTCTGGACTCTGTGTCAGGCCTTGTGCACACTGTGCCATTTCTCAGGGTGATTTTTGGGCCATGTGAGGATCCCTGGCAAGCAGGTCCCGTTTTCATGCTTCCCCGACCGTTAAGGGGCTGTGGAGGAGTTTGTGAGGAGAGTCTGACAGTGGGGTCAGAGTGGACAAGTTAGCCTCTACACAACACATGCCCCCTGATTTAAAGGACTGTGTAATAAGGACAGGAAGTTGAAGGCAGGCAGGGACACATACATAGACACCCACACAGACACTCACAAAAACATAAGTGCAGTAATTGTATCGTAAGAGGAGAGATGAAATAAGTTGTATATTTGTATGGTTCATGATCCTCTATTGTCAAGGTACGTTTATTGGTAACTTGTTGTGGTCTTCGATGATATAAGACCGTTGAGAAGTTAAGGTGCTCTTATGTCCATAACGTACATACAGTCAAATAACACTCACAGCATAAACAACAGACTTGGCTGAAGTGTGTAGGATGTAATTGGGGAGTCTGGTTTCACTCCACCTGTAGTGTAGCCTAATGCTGAGGCCTGTTCCTCCTCCTCTCTATTAACAACACAGGATGCCGTGTCTAAACACAGACTCACTGTTCTCTTCATTTACACATCCCCTGAGCTTGTGGCTGACAAGGCTGCTGTCTGGACCCTGGTAGTTATACTGAATCACACTTCGTTCTGCATTCCATACAACACCACTGTTTAGGTTCCTGCCACCACAGGAGCAATGTAGCATCTCAGTTTCAGAAATAGTCCTTTGTCATGTCCCCTCGGTCATTAGTTGGGTGTGAAATGTTTATACTGTATGTCTTCCTTGGTTTCACCTCACAAAACCTAGATTACTGTAGCACTATTCAGATGTATTGTATCGTCAACTCTATACAGCATATTTTTATACACAATATTTCTGAACTGACTTTCCTGAATGAGTTCATGGGCTCATGCATCGGATCAAAGTTTTTTGTATTAAGGAGCTGCTCACTGATGGCACAGTTTCATGACATGCCCTCTCAGAACGAAGACAGTGGTATCGCCGTGCTAGATAAAAACATGTAGTTATTTTGCTAGATAATAGCTATATGCATCATGTCCAAGTCATATTTCAGTCACAGCCAGGTGCAGTGTGGTTATAAATGTTAATAGCATAATATTTATATAATTATTAAGGCAATTTGCCAGCCAAGTGCCCAAATGTGAGTTTAAAAGCTTCTATACCCTAAAAGGGTTCTTCAGCTGTCCCTATAGGAGAACCCTTTGAATAACCCTTTTTGGTTGCAGTTAGAATCCTTTTGTGTTCCATCTAGAAACCTTTCCACAGAGGGTTCTACATGAAACCAAAAGGGGTTCTACCTGGAACCAAAAAGGGTTCTCCTATGGGGACAGCCAAAGAACCATTTTGCAACCCTTTTTTCCAAGAGTGTACTTGTCACCACATTGTTCCTGGTTCCATTATGCATCACCGTATGTTTCTATGCCTGGCAGATCCTCCTTAGTCAGCCAGGGCCTTGTGGAGGTCCCCTGACCCAGTACTGCCATGCTTGAGTTTCTGAGGACCTACTTACTGCAGAGAGCACAGGATGGATTCTGCTGCTAAACCCACTGTCTGTCAGACACGCATCACACCACCACCCATTATGCCCAGTCATTCCTCTAGCTAAGTTTGAACGGAACTCTTTTGATGGCTGTTTTTAGCAACAACTGAAGGTAGGACTCAGGCTGACATCAGGGAACTGTAGCAGTTCAAATTCTAGTGTGAAAAGTAAACTGTTAACCCTCGTTATTGTGTTAGAAAGCACCATTAGGTTAAAGCACCATTAGGCTAAATAGGTCTGTACTTTGGGACAGTGGCCTGTCTCTGTGGGGCCTGGTTTCAGAGCTGAGTGCAAATGACTCAGATCAAAGATAGAACCCCAGGAAAAGCTCTGGGAAGATGCTCAGGGACATTTATGATTGGATCAGTGACCTGTCCGTCAAAGCTTTTAAATCTTGTTAATGAAAAGACCTTGATTAAGGGGTGAGGATGAAGAATCTGTTGCCCTCCAGTAGGGTTCTATGTGTTGTGAACTCTGGTTAATGGCGGATGCTAGGTCCTGTCTAGGCGCTATATGTGAAAGGTCAGATAGCATATGGATAGATGACTGACAGCTCTGAGGCTCCCTCCCCTGGGCTGTGTCTTCAGCTCACAACAGCAGCAGATGGAGGAGGCTTTTCCACAATACATAGGCTAGCTCACTGAAATGATCATTTAGCAGCACTATATCATTCATTTAGTTTCAGGCTTTTAATTTCAACTTGCCTTTATTGTGTTATTTCACTTCAACCTTCCAGGAATGTTTTAGTTCAATGCTTCATTCCATCCATTGACTTATCTTCTCTATCTCCTTGATTAACTCCACACACCTCCCTTGGATCCGCTCAACGTATTAAGCACATTTCTTGGTCGGTGTAGTTCAACTCTAAATGTGCCTCTCGCCCAGAGACACCCCCAGAGCTTTAATCCACTATATAGATGGAACCACATAAATGGAAAAGTCTGTAGAGCGGTAATATCGTGTCTTACATTTTGTACACTGAATTATGTTATTACTCTACGCTGTGATGCTATTAAGTTATGTAATAGGCGTAGTTCTGTCTTGAGTGAGAGAGTCTAGAAAGCTTTTAATTGCTTAATTACATTTCGCTACCATGGTAACTGTGTGTGGTGTACGTTACAAGGGCTCAGGGCTGTAGGTTTGTTATTGCTGAGTCCTTCCTTTGCCGTGTGGATAGTGTTCAGTGTGCTCTTCACTATGCCGGGACAGTGTTAATGATGCAGAACGTATCAGCATACAGAAGCCCCAGCCAAGCCCATCCAGACTGTCTCCTGTTTCCCTGGCTTCTGATCTTTACGGACGCCCATGGTTGAGGAGGAGAGACAGCTCCAACACCCTTCTCTCCCCCCACACACACACCTCCAGCAGACAGGCAGTGCAGTGAGGGGAAAGGTGATCTCTTCCGTTGCGGTGCTGGTTCAGGTTTCCTCTGCCTCTGGCTGGGAGCACTGGGTTTGACCTTGAGTCTGGCCCTGCAGATCAGATCTGCCCAGTGCAGCAGAACCACACCCCTTGCTCCCAGCCCTCTGTCTCTGACAAGTCCTGCCTGGCCTGGCACACGTTCAGCCCACAGCACGGAGAGGAGAGGTAAACACAGGAAAAAAGCAAAGGGATATCAAGGATATTCCGTCTTTCCCTCTTACTCAGCATGAGCATGTGGGTGTGAATATATCTGCATAAATGTGTTTATTTAGAGAGTGAGACCTGGTTGGTCCACCAAAGACCTTAAAACCAATGTCAATGTGGGAAAATGTATTGTGACTTCTCTCTCTTTAGCTGTGCTCATATCAAATCTGTCAATGTTTGTGTGCTTAGTAGTTATTGCATGCATGGGTCCACCTCTCATAAGCCTATGGCTAGAGGTGAGCACGGCGATGCCTTAGTGCTCAGCAGGGGGTGAAGGCAGCTGTGCGGGTGTGGGAGGGAGCGGTGCCAGGTTTAAATGCACGCGTTGAACTATTTGTGCAGTTATGTAAGAATTACAGCCATTACATGAAGTCTAGGCGAGCGCACGCGCACACACACACACACACACACTTGTTTTTCAGTCCTCGTGGGGACCTAACATTTATTTTCCTAACCCTGAAACCTAACCCCTAACCCTAATTCTAACCTAATTCTCACCCTTAACCTAACCCTGAGGATAGAAGAACAAGACCACACCCACACACCCTTCAGCCTTCCAGAGGGAAGCCGTCTGATAATTTAACCTGAAGGCTTCAGACTTATTGGAGCATTGTGCCATAAACAGCACATGACTGACTGTGAGTGCTCGACCTAGCTAAAAGATGTGTAAGGTATTTGCGTGACTGACTGGTGTTGCATCAGAAATGGTGGTCAATAACAGACTCAGCTAGCTATCCAGTTGCCTGGCGTCAGGGTGAGTGACAGTAGCGGTGATTGTAGCTGGGCCAGACTCTGGTCTGCAGTGATTACTACCTTCTCTCCCCCTCTTTCACGTGGACAGTTGAGAGCTCCCGCTGAGACATTTATCCCCCAGCTCTACTGGGCCCACTCAGGGATGCCACTCACTTGCTCTCAGGAAGAAGACTCAATGTGCCTCCCTCCACTGTAACCCTGTTCCTCCACTCTGTCTGCAGAGAACCACTTTCACATTCTTGTTATCTGTCCTCACTCTTTACTGACTGACAGGGGCTGACTGATGCGGAGTGATGGGTCACATGGGCACAACACTGTAAACATCACAGTTGTGGGATTTTTTGTTGTTACATATATTAGGCCTATATGAATATTGTTTCTGTATTTGCTTTAAAGATTGCTTTTAGCATATTTCCCCCTGGCGATTTGGTGTCATTTTCATAATTCAATGTGAATGTTCACATTCATTTGAAACCTTTTTTATGTGTGAAGCATTGAGCCAGCATCCTCACAGCTTCCTGTCGGATCTCCATGGAAAAACAGTCAGATCAACAGCTCCCTCTCATTGGTTGAGAATGTGATCTGACATAAGTCACTCATGCCATACTGATTATTTTTTGAACTGTACAGTATTTCAGAGAGTGTTTTCTCCTGAGCTCAGAGACCTTTCCCAAAACCTGTTTTAGCAATTACTTTCACTGCAGTGTGTTTCCACCTGATCTGCTGAGGCCTTTCATGGGGCTCTTAGGAGCTACACAGACTTCTAATGAGAAGCTAGCAGTCTTAGCTTTTATGGGATTTTTACAGTCTTACCCAGTGGGTTATGGATAGATTTTTCTCCCCTTTGTGATTTTGCTTCAAGTTTCCTGACATATTGGTCTTTGACAAGGGATACGGTTCCATCTTAGGCAGTAGGTAACAGCTTGCCTTTGGCACATGGGTTCTAAAATAGGGGTTTTACTTGCTATAAGAAACCTGAGATTGACCTCTGGCTGGCAATATCTTTATTTTGTATTGCTGCGCTATAGATAAACTATTTTTATGGTAGTGTAGTTACCTGTTAAGTGTATCTTTCTGACAGGAGAGTGGATGCTCCGGTGTGTGTGCAGGCTCCCCTGGTTCATCATTGACTCAGCATATTTGTGCTGTGATGCACTTAGGGGGAAAAGTCTGAACCAGACAGCTTCTTAAAAAAGAGATGACAGAGGAGCAGAGGGCAGATGTCGAGTCCTGCTTCACTGCCCTGCTGACTGGATCCACGCTGTGAGCCAGTTCCCCCAGCCTCCTGCTGTCTCCTACCTGCTGCCTGCAGTCTATACCCGGAGCACTGCGACACAGCCTCCTGCCTGCCTGCCTGGCTGCCCACTCCACCTGGCATCCCTCCTCACACGGAGAGGCCTTTTTCCTCTCAACTTCCTGCTTCTCCCCTGAAGCTGGAGCCATAAATCACAGCCAGGCCAGTTCCTCATCCTCAGCTAAGCCGTAGTCCCTCCTCCTAGCTAGGCCTGACTGCCTCACCGTCCTTCTGGCCCCTCTCCACCAGGCCTCCTCCAGGACCAGCCGCACGCACGCGCACACACCAATGGAGGTTGGTAGGAGGAGCTATAGGAGGATGGGTTCATGGTAATGCCTGGAATGGAATAATTGGAGTGGAGTCAAACTTGTGGTTTCCATATGTTTGATACCGTTCCGTTCATTGTATTCCAGCCGTTACAATGAGCCTCCCACCAGCCTCCTCTGCCACACTCACACATACACACACAGTCCTCTCACTGCCTTTCCGCCTGCAAAAAACCAAGACACAGTCAGACCACAAACACAGAAAAACAGTAGCGAGCAGAGGAGGGAAGAGGCTGAGGAGGACAGGCAGAAGTAGTGGGCACTTCGCAAACACTGTTCTGTTCCATTTGCATACATATTACATTACCTGACAGCCCCATGTAATGTTAAAATGAATATGCTCCACACATCCTCTGTATGCAACTTCCATGCTACCAGTGCCTCATGTTCACTTCATTATACTCTGGCATGTGAGACAAATAGCATGTACGGTATGCAAATGGTAAATTGCGTGTCAGCAGCCCCATCTCTGAATAGAGAGGAGATGGAGGGCCGTGCAGGCTGCCGATGCGAGGCATTGCAGGGGAAGGTGTGTGTGTGTGTGTGTGTGTGTGTGGGGAATGAAAGCAGCACTGCAGTGGAGTGTTGAGTTACAGCGATCCTCCATGACTGCAGTGACATCAAGCAGCTGGAGGCTTACACTGTCTGTCTGCCCTGCACTGCCTGACTGCAGAACGTGCCACACACAGTTATTGTGATAACGGCTACTCTGCTTGTGTGGCTGTTTATGTCCGTGTCTCCCTTTGTGTGAGTTATTGTGTGTGTGTGTGTGTGTGTTATGTTTGCAGTGTAAGTGTTTCTCTATTATGTGTTTGAGCGAGAGAGAGACTGGTAGAGTGTGAGAGACTGTAGTTCAAGGCTACAGATGTAATCTTGCTGCAGTGGGTCATGTGATTAATCATGGTGTAGGGCCAGTGGATAGTGTCATTTATGGCAAAGGATAATCAACACATTAGATGGGTGCTGCCCCTAGTGGAAATCTCAATCTTAAACTAATCCAATATTCTTCAATTCCACTCCACAACTGCAATTATGTGGAAGTGTGACCACTTTAAAGCTACAGTAACTTAAATGGATGTGATTGTGTGCCCTCTCTCTGCCTGATCCTGGTGGCATGTGGTCAGTGGGCAGGCAGACTGCCTGTGTTTATCTGAGTTCGTGGAGGCTGGGCTCTGTCACCTGTGACTGGGAGGTGTAGGTGTGCTGAGCAGGGTGGGGTGGGGAGCAGCGGAGAAAGAATCTGCTGTGGGTCGACTTGTGCATCACCTTGCACTTCCCTTGACCTTGTCCTCTCTGTCTTCTACATGGTTGCAACCCAGGTCATTCTCCTGTTATGGTGCTGCACTCGACAACCTCAAACCTTCCACAGTGTGTGTGTGTGTGTGTTGTTTGTGTGCATTTTTCTGTTTGTGTGTGTACAGATCTGCTATTTTAATTTGATCAATCTGTTGTCGCAGATCATTTTCCTGCACACATCAAACATTAGGCTATAACAAAAAAACATATATTCTCCCTGACTGTCTAGTTTTTATTTTGGTGATTGTTAGTTTTTAAAGATTATATTATTAAATAATACATTGCTCCATTATATTTTATACATACTTTATATTTGGTTTTAGTCTTTTAAGTTTACACTGAAAATATTTTACCATTCTGAAGTAAGAAAATATGACAATTCAAAAGAAAAAAACGTTTTTTTTTTTTTTTTTCCTTATGAACAATGTATCTACATAATAATTCACATTTATATTTCTGCAGGATTATTTTCCTGCTGAGAGAAGCATGGTCAAATTAAGATAGCACACCTGTATTTATGTTGGTCATGTATTAACAGTTCCATTCCCTGAAGTTCCATTCTGTCTGAAATAAGCCAAAGGAGACAGGAAGTCAGAAAGTGAGATTTTGGCTGTGGACAGTTATTTCAGTAGGACACCCCTCTGTTCTTCCAAAAACAGAAAGTGGTGCTGACAATAGCAGTTTCATTTTGACCTTCTTCACCAGGTGCTCGCCAGCATGTACATCCTGGCATGAACTGTTGTTCTAGTGCTGTTCATTTATTTATTACATTTAAGGATGTTGTGGTTTCCTGGCTGGTTAAATCCATACAGTAGGGTCTCTGAGGTCTCAGATGTTCTTCTTGCAATCTTATAGCCTATAGGCTGAGTGGGTTAGGCTATTGATGTAATAACTGTAATATCTTATGTTTCACCGAGTCGTGGCTGAACGACGACATGGATAACGTACAACTGGCTGGGTTTTCATGCAACGGCAAAATAGAACAGCTCCTTCCGGTAACAGCTGGTGCCAAAATGTAATATTAATGAACTCTCAAGGTTTTGCTCGCCTGAGGTAAAGTATCTTGTGATAACACTATTAACCAAGAGTTTTCCTCTATATTTTTTCTGGCTGTCTATTTACCAATGGCTGTCCACAAACCAATGCTGGCACTAAGACCGCACTCAACAAGCTGTATAAGGCCATAAGCAAACAAGAACATGCTCATCCAGAGGTGGCGCTCCTAGAGACATTAATGCAAGGAAACTTGAATCCGTTTGACCTTATTTCTACCAGCATGTTACATGTGCAACCAGAGGATAAAAACACCTTTACTCCACACAGAGAGACGCATACAAAGCTCTCCCTCACCCTCCATTTGGCAAATCTGACCATAATTCTATCCTCCTGATTCCTGCTTACAAGCAAAAACTAAAGGAGGAAGTACCAGTGACTCGCTCAATATGGAAGTGGTCAGATGACACAGATGCTAAGCTACAGGATTGTTTTGCTAGCACAGACTGGGATATCTTCCGGGATTCTTCCGATGGCAATGAGGAGTACACCACATCAGTCACTGGCTTCATCGATGACGTCCCATAGTGACCGTACGTACTTACTCAATCCAGAAGCAATGGTAGAGCTGCCAATTTCACGGAGCGGGATTCTAACCTGGATGCTTATAAGAAATCACGCTATGCCCTCGGACAAACCATCAAACAGGCAAAGCGTTAATACAGGACTAACATTGAATCGTATTACACCGGCTCCGATGCTTGTCGGTTGTGGCAGGGCTTGCAAACTATTAAGGACTACAAAGGGAAGCACAGCCGCGAGCTTCCCAGTGACACGAGCCTACCAGATGAGCTAAATTACTTCTATGCTCGCTTCAAGGCAAGCAACACTGAAGCATGTGTAAGAGCACCAGCTGTTCCGGACGACTCCGTAGCCGATGTGAATAAGACCTTTAAACATGTCAACATTCACAAGGTCCCAGGGCCAGACGAATTATCAGGACGTGTACTCCGAGCATGCGCTGACCAACTGGCAAGTGTCTTCACTGACATTTTCAACCTGTCCCTGACTGAGTCTGTAATACCAACATGTTTCAAGCAGACCACCATAGTCCCTATGCACAAGAACACCAAGGTAACCTGCCCAAATGACTACCGAACAGTAGCACTCACGTCTGTAGCCATGAAGTGATTTGAAAGGCTGGTCATGGCTCACATTAACACCATTACCTCAGAAACCCTAGACCCACTCCAATTTGCATGCCGCCCCAACAGGTCCACAGATGACGCAATCTCTATTGCACCCCAAACTGCCCTTTCCCACCTGGACAAAAGGAACACCTATGTGAGAATGGTATTCATTGACTACAGCTCCGCATTCAACACCATAGTGCCCTCAAAGCTCATCACTAAGCTGTCCCCTCTGTATTGGCCAGGCACAACTCCAAACCATCATTAAGTTTGCAGACGACACGACAGTGGTAGGCCTGATCACCGACAACGATGAGCCAGCCTGTAGGGAGGAGGTCAGGGACCTTGCAGTGTGGTGCCAGGATAATAACCTCTCCCTCAATGTGATCAAGACAAAGGAGATGATTGTTGACTACAGGAAAAGGAGGTCCAAGCATGTCCCCATTCTCATCGACAGGGCTGTAGTGGAGCAGGTTGAGAGCTTCAAGTTGCTTGTTGTCCACATCACCAATGAACTATCACGGTCCAAACACACCAAGACAGTCATGAAGAGTGCCCCTCTGGAGACTGAAAAGATTTGGCATGGGGTTCTCAGATCCTTAAAAAGTTCTACAGCTGCACCATCGACAACTGGTTGCATCACCGCCTGGTATGTCAACTGCTTGGCATCCGACCTCAAGGTGCTACAGAGGGTAGTGCGTACGGCCAAGTACATCACTGGGGCCAAGCTTCCTGCCATCCAGGACCTCTATACCAGGTGGTGTCAGAGGAAGGCCCTAAAAATTGCCAAAGCCAACCTAGTCATAGACTGTTCTCTCTGCTACCGCACCACAAGCGGTACCGGAGCGCCAAGTCTAGGTCCAAAAGGCTTCTTAGCAGCTTCTACCCCCAAGCCATAAGATTCCTGATCAGCTAATCAAATGGCTACCCAGACTAGTTGCATTGACCCCCCCCCCCCCTTACGCTGCTGCTGCTACTCTCTGTTTATTCTCTATGCATAGTCACTTCACCTATACCTACATGTACATATTACCTTAATTACCACGACTAACCTGTGGCCCCATACATTGACCCTGTACCCATTGAAGGAATATTTTCTGCACAATAGCCTATCCATATTGGCATCTGATATATAACCTACCTTGCATCAGACCCCTCCTCCCCCTCCCAGCCAGGCTGATGGGCGGTAATGTTCCTCTGCAGTGACATGCTTTAAGAGGAGGTAGAGGAGATTGTGGCCCAGCTTAGTCATTAAGAATCCCTTCGCGCTTAATGAAAGATTACTAACTGTTACGTCTAGTGCCTTGGCCAAATTTTCCATTTGAGACACAGACCTCTACCATCCATTTAAAACATAGGCCATCCTGCCCCATCCCTCAATGTGATTGGACAGGCACTTTGTTTACTCCCAGAATACAGCCCATAGACATACAACGGAAACAAAATGGCAGCCATTCACTGGCCCTGAATTTGTTATTAGCCAAGCAACTGCACGTTTTATTCTTCTATTGTCAACATGTCATGTTAGCATCTCAGCATAGTATGTGGCAAAATATGTGTACGTTGTCAAGGAGTGCGGTCACGTGTGTTTTGCAAAGCAGAGGATCACTGGTTCGAGCCCGGTATGTCTACAGGGACAGTGGAAGAAGGTATACTGTTAGCACCACACTGACGTCAGTTTCACAAGCCATTTAGAATATTTCATATCTAATACTGCAGTATGTAAAATTCAATCATGTTGTTTTTATGTTTTGGTGTATCCAGTCCAGTGGCTGTGCTCAAATGAATGAGCTGTAGGATGACGCAGAGACTTGTTTAACCTTTAAAGGTTAATGGTCCTTCCCATGAGGCCGAGCGGTTCTGAAACAGTCCCAGTGCTTGGATCATGAACTCAGAGATCACAGGGCTGCAGAGAGAGAAACGGTATCTTACACACATCTGACCGGAAAGGGACAAGCCTTTTAAGTCTAATGTTCTGTATAGTGTTTTCCACCTCTTGTTGTATCTGAAAATGTAGACATGTTTAATGTTGCTTAGAATTGGACATTGAATCAATGTGAAAATAGTGCTCCTCCCAGAGATACTGGGATCTTTTGGCCTTTGACTGCTGACCGCTTGGTTTGACCTCTGATTCTTATGAGATGTTTATGTAAGACTCTTGAGCAGGGATGTATCAGAAGAGAATAATATAGGTGAATATATCTGTATGGGAAAAAGAGAAGAACTGTCTCATTATGGAGATGGTTTGTTTTTATTTGTGATGAGAACAGAAACGGTATACAATAATCTGTGTGCAGTAGGCTGGCTAATCTAACTCAATCCACTTTAGATTCCTAATCATCTGTAATCTGGGACCAGACAGTCAAGGATCTTTGGTTAAGGGAGACTCCTGCTCGTTGTGAGTCAGGACAGAAAAACAATATAGAACTGTATGTTTAGGACAGTAATAACAAAAACTATACGTAGTATTGTGTTCATAAACCACTTAGAAACAGTTTCTGTATTCAAACGAATGTTACATTCTCCTCTCTCAGATCCCTTTCCGAATTAGCCTTGTTGTTGAACTCTATTTAATTGAGCAAGTGATGGGATAATGGTGACTGCCTTTCAGACCTCAGTAGGTGCAGGGTTTGGCTGACTAAAAAGATTGAGATTAAAACAACAAGGTCAGTAGGTAGACAGCTGTCACAGATGAAGCAAACCCCGTTTTTCAGTTTCACTTACTGCCTTGTTACCTGCAAATGCAAGATATAGGGTAGGAAGAAATGTTTAATGATTTATGTTTAATTAAATATAGTGTAATTGATGTGATCAACATGTTGATAATAGAATATAATTACATTGTGGGAGAAAAATATGTATCTTGTTCCCGCCTACCTTTCTTCTCTGCTGTCCTTCCCCCTCCCCCTTCCTTTCAGTAGGTATAACAACTACCGGTCTGGGAGCAGTCCAAGGATCAGCCCATTAATCAAGTTTTTATACAGCCCTTTTTATAGGGTTTAATTATGAACACTGTGTTTGTTCTGAGAAAACAAAAAAAACTATATCATGCACCCAAATGAAACATCAAGATTTATTCATTGGACAAGAACCCCTCTCAGCTCTACATGCACTCACTCTCCCTCCCTCTCCCTCCCTCTCTCTAACGCCTCTCTTCCCTGCTCTTTCTCGTTAAACACACGCACAGCACACTCTCTCCTACCTCACACACGGACATTTGGGTGCCGCTGCAGCGTTTCGCTAGCTAGAGTTTTTTTCCCCAAAGAAAAGTGCCTCTAGGGCGAACAACAAAACAATGTTGTGGTCCTGACTAACATTGAATGGATAAGCCATCTATTCTTGAGCACTAATGAGATTAGGGTGTCATTGCAGACATGGGTTGCAGCGGCATGGTACCTTTTGTTGAGCTCCGTGGGGAGTGTTTTCCCTGTCAGTCCTTCAGCGCTGGAAATGGCGTTCTGATGCTGAACAAGGAAGACGCGGTGCAGGCGGATGCCAGCGAATAGAAATTACATGTTTTCCATAAACTGGTTTGTGGTGTGGATTCCTAGTAGTGGTGGACAACATGAAGTACCAGAAATACATAACGGTGATACAGATGGCTATGGGGGTGACTGCCATCAACAGAGACAATTGCATCCCTCCTAAGAGACAGATGTGGTGAGTATGGATTTCACCGTGCGGGGAACAGGGGTGATGCTGAGGAGAGGAGGATAGCGTTGTGTATGTACAGTCTACCGTATCAGTCTTAACTAATGACAGCGGAGAGGAGGACAGAGAGAGGAACCACACAGCCATTGTGCTTGTGCTCCGGCTGCACAATTAGCTTTTTAGCTTTGTTGTCAAGGAGAGTGGGAGTCTCTCTGTGTGACATGCTTAGTTAGGGTGAGCAGCAGCTGTTTGCGGAAGTCAGCTCAAGCCTCGCTCTTTGTGCTCAATGTTGCCACGGCTGTGGTAGTGGGCAGGGAGGAAGATTGTATGCCGGTATATGTTGTATTTGTGTTGTCTGGGCAGGGGGATTGTTAGCCAATGCCGATACATATTTGTATCTGTCATGTATGTATTTTAGGCAATGTCTACCTGGTTTGCAATGCCTACTTGGTTGTATCTGTGCCAACACTGTGTGTTATTTGGGCAGGGTGATAGTATGCCAGTAGTACATGGTTGTAATCTGCCTGTTTGCTTGTACATGGTTGTGTCTCTCCCTATATGTTTGTATTGGGCGGGGGGGCGGGGGGGGGGGGGGGGGGGGGGGGGGGGGGGGGTTGTAATTCCACTACATTCCAGTTGTATCTGTGCCTCTGTTTTTGGAGAACTAGTGGCGGCACATCCCTCTCAGAGGAAGAAATCACACATTTACTGTGATGCTCTAGAAATATCCAGAAAAGATGAAAGACCAGGTGAAACAGAGTAATAAAGGCATTGTTATCTAGACACATATTTTAGTCTGATGAATACTGTGTGGACTCGATTTTGTCTCTGTCTTTGTGGCATTTCTAATTCCAGTACATTTGCCTTTCACACAGTCCACTTCCTTCTTCCTCATCATGTCATTATTACCCACTTGTTAGAAATGGTAATACTACCCTGTGAAATCTGAATAATTATTGCTATCATCATTATTTGATCTCTGCATCTAATTCAAATGAATAGCGTGAAAATATGTAGCATGAAGCATGATCTCCTTCTGTTATTAGTCATTGTTCAATACTACTGTAAAACAGGAGTTACTGGTGCATAGTAAGCTATATCACTGGGAGGAGTTCCTGTTGATGGGTGCATCTAATCATCAGAACCCCTGTCACGCTCTCTGTGGTGCTTGTCTACATCTCAGCCTTCCCACCTGTCTGTTGATAACCAGATTGACGTATAATCTAATTTACCATCCATCCATTACACAGAACACGATTCGTCCATCCAGATGTGACCACCATACTATATTCACTTTACCTTATACCTCAGTGGTTTAGTTCAGTTCAAAGCCGTGTCAACTACCTTTTGTTTGGCTGTTCTCCTAAACCCTTTTACTTAGTGTCTTAGTAACCCCCATATCATGAAATCAAACCCTTACTGCTGCAGGAAAAATAAAGAAAATCAAAGTAAATAAGTAAATTAATCAGAGTAAATAAGAAAATCAATCATTCTAGTAGGGAATCAATGGAAGGGATTGGTTGGTATTTCTTTCTTCTGCCAGATCGCATGTGCACTGTTTCCTCATCTGTAATCCACACAAATGACGTTAAGCATGTGACATAATCCGGCCAAATTCAGTGGTATTAGTCTTCGATGACAAACAAACAGTGGTTTATTGGTTTATTGTATACGATCTAGCAGAGCTCATTCTGGGGAATGTTTATGAAAACATTCCAATTCTGAGTGTGAAGAAAATTCCAGATCAGCAGTCAAAAATTCTCAGATTGGGAGTGGGAAGAATGTTTTCTATTCTAGAATGTGTTCCTCCTTTCTTTGTGTGAATGCTGTCACTAGTGTTGAGAGAGCAGCAGCAGCAAGCACTGTGGTTCTTTTTTTGACACTGCTCCCTTAAGAGAGGCGGTGCGGTGGATCTCAGGGTCATCCCATCCCATGGTGGGGGGAGGGGGTTTCCCATTAAAAGGAGATTACGATATTGCCTGACGGACCGATGGACATGTTAGATGCCCCAAGCAGAAGCCAGTTAGCCCCTGCTAGGCTAACTTCTTGTTTTGTATTGAGTCATTGGCCAGAATGGTTGTAATCTCCTCTCAGCTGGTTTATCGCACTAAAGTGAACTAATTAAATTGGGTTTATTGACTTGTGGCTGCCCCCATCCCTACCCCCATCCAGTGCCTTCACCTCATGGGGGTGGGGGGCATTTGAATCAGGCATCATTCAAGATGGTTGTAAGTGGGTTTATCATACAAAGCAGGGTGCTCTGGGTGGAGCCAACACTGACCACATTAAAAAGGATAGGGGGATGGCTGTTAATATACACTTAGTGTACAGAACATGAAGAACTGCTCTTTTCATGACAGACTGACCAGGTGAATCTTGGTGAAATATATGATCCCTTAACGATGTCACTTGCTAAATCCACTTCAATCAGTTTAGATGAAGGGGAGGAAACATGTTAAGCATTGAGATAGTTGAGACATGGATTATGTATGTGTGCCATTCAGAGGGTGAATGTGCAAAACAAAATATTTAAGTGCCTTTGAACAGGGTATGGTAGTAGGTGCCAGGCACACCTGTTTGTGTCAAGAACTGCAACGCTGCTGTTTTTTTTCACGCTCAACAGTTTCCTGTGTGTATCAAGAATGGTCCACCATCCAAAGGACATCCAGCCAACTTGACACAACTGTGGAAATTGGAGTCAACATGGGCCAGTATCCCTGTGGAATGCTTTCGACACCTTGTAGAGTCCATTCCCCAATTTAATTTGTTCTGAGGGCATAAGGGGGTGGTGTTCCTAATTTTTGGTAAACTCAGTGTACCCCAGTGGTGGTCAGTGCCGTTTAAGATGAGGGAGGATGATTATTTTTTAATGAGCGTGGTCTTATTTCTATTACAGCATATTGGATGACTGTCATTCATATTCCATTCACCCAGTTCAATGTAACAGCGATAGGTTTAGGCTACATGATACTCAAATTTTCCCAATACCCATCACGAGATTGCTACAACCTAGTCTATGAATGAATGTTTACAACGTAGGTGCACACAGGTCGAGAGACCTGACACACATCACCTGACATGATTCTGATCTCTCTGTCACTGTCTTTTTCGCCCCCCCCCACCTTTCTCTGTCTCTCTCACTCTGTCATTCATTTATCAGATTAATACATTCACTGAATTTGTGTAGTTGATTCCAAAAAACATTAGTTTTCCCTTCACACACAGACCAATGGTGCATTAATTCAGCAAGCACTGAGCCTGTTTTCGGGGCCTTCGTGACCTCACGGTATTGTAGCTGCAGTAATTGCTCCTGTAAAAGCCTGGCTGGAGGAGCAATGACAACAAGACCTATCAGACATTTATCCCCTCCAGGAAGATACAGACGTGTGGAAGCATGACTGTTAAAATCTGTGAGTCAGTAAAATGCTCCCGGCCAGAATGACTCATGCCTGTCATGAAGACTCGCAGGAGGCTGACAAGATGGAATCTGTCACCGCGCCACAAACACCGGAGGACATGACAAACTAGCTAACCCCATGTACCTTTCCCATTTGAACTTGGTAATGTCCTCTACACTGGGCGTTTTATATTTCTCTTTTAGGAACTATATCCAGCTTTCGCAAAGTGAATACATCACGAGTCTAGGAAGTATGACAAGGTGACTCAACTACCCTACTTTTTGTTTATTTCTAGAAAGAAACAGAAGCATTTTACTGGAGTTAGCTCACATTCAGTGAGATGCCCTGCGGCTCTCACCTTGCCGGTTAGGGTTAAGGAAGGCTTTTTCCTCACCTCAGTGCAGTCCATGGACAGATCCCCCATCACCCAGATGCTGAGCAGATGTTCCTGCCCTACTGTTAATTTATTACCCTTACATTCCGTTTACACACTGTTAGTCAGAACCTAGTGTCAACCTGGACTTGGGTTAATACACTTTACACTCCATTACCAGACATAACGCCAAGCTGTGCTTTTATTGTAAGTGTTTCACCCTCTCTAATAAGGAGGATCTACTGCACGTGGAGAAGTGATCAGGAAAGATGAGGCGTGTGACTGTGTTGATGGTGGGTCTTTATGTGCCTCTCCACAGGGGTCACCACAGTGTTCGGATGTGACCGTTGGCCTGTCATGTTAGATACATGTCTTAAGGCCTAATCTGTCTATCCATCTGTCAGCGTTGTCTAGCCTACCTAATCAGGGTGGCGAACCCTCCGATCCCACCTGCCTGCCCGCCTTTCTCCTGGTCACCTCATGCACTCAAAATATTAAATAACGCCTGCTGTTTTTTTATTCCCCGATTTATATTTTCCAAGGATGTCCACTTGGTTTAATATGCTTTGCTTTGTTTTGGCCCTTTCATTTTTTTTTACGCATCAGGAGGTTGTTAATCTCAGGGATGCAAATGGGATGCAGCAAAATGCCTCTCTAGTCATCCCACGCTCCAGGAGGGATGAAGCCTGTAGTGGATGAGTAATGTGTTGTAGTGGTGGAGCTCAGGGGATGTTAGGTCCGGCCAGGCTTAGCCAGGAGAGCCTATAGTAGACCACGTGCTGACCGTACTGTCCTTCAGTCCCTCTCAGTCCCTCTCAGGCTCACAGGATGAAACATAGGCCTCTTCTGTGCAGTGCAGTGAGTTTCTGTAATGGCCCAAGATACAGTTATTGATGTGTCTGCTGTGTTCTTTCTTCCTCCTCCAACAGAAAAGCCTGAGACAGAGGTATCAGACCCATGCTCTGGCCTTTGTTGTCTCGGTTAAGTCCAGACGATTGTTCTGCAGGGGTGCACACTGTGTGAGGAACTGTCATAACTAAATACTTCAGAGGTACTTAAACATTGTAATGCTGAAGGCCCTAGTCCTTTCCATTGGATTTAGACACAATGACTGTACTGCAAGCTAACTTTGATCCTAACTCTTGAGCATTTTAAACGTTGAATAGCTTTTATAAAAAATCCAACAGAACAATTGTGCTTTGATTATGGAGCTGTATGCTGAAGTAAGCTTGTCCTACAAAGGACAACACTTTCTGACACTCCATGCGTAGACTCTGAACAGGGAGTTGATGGTTGAATGTTTTATATATAGACCACAGAAAATAGAGACACGTTTGTTCCTTTCATGTTTCGGATTTGTGTAGTGACAATCCAGTCTCTTTTGAATGTGTTTGGTAGACAGCTGAGAACAATTTCAACAGCAAAGAGGATATGTTTGATGATCATCAGCACAATGATTAAATTTAATTAAAATTAAGTCTACTGATCCCACTTCTGAATCATAGAGCTAGTCTGGACCCAGTAGCTAATAGTAGTAACTGTAGAGCAGGGGTGTCAAACTCGTTCCACGGAGCGCTGAGTGTCTCTGCAAATTCACATTGACAGATCTATAACACACCTTTCTTTCTCATTGCACGCAAGTCTAAGAAGCGGTAGACATGTTTTGTGTGCTCTATTTCTATGCTTCCCTTGCTTAAAGTTGCAATATGTTACTTTTTGGGCGAACCGACCAAATTCACATAGAAATGTGAGTTATAGATATGTCATTGAAAGCAAGTCTAAAAAGCAGTAGATCTGTTACGTATGTGCTATTTCTATGCTTCAACGTTCAAAAGTTTCGTTTTTGCATCTTTTGGTTTTGTACACCAGCTCAAAACAGTTGAAAATGCAATATTTTTGTTTATGGAAAATATATTTCACAGCAGTTTAGATGGTACAATGATTCTCTACACTACACTTACTTGTTTTGTCATGTAAACTATTCGAATTCTAGCAACCAGGAAATGGCGGAGCAATTTCTGCATAGTGCATCCTTAAGCACTAGACAACCAGGTAAGAGGAGTTCCTTGCTAATTAGTGACCTTAATTCATCAATCAAGGACAAGGGAGGAACGAAAACCCGCAGACACTCTGCCCTCCTTGGAATGAGTTTGACACTTGTGCTGTAGGGTGTATGTATCAGTCAGTGTGCTAGATGTGATGCTGTGTTGCTCTGTACCATTCAGCCCCACAGCACATTTGTTTTACTTCCTGTGTTCCAAGGTCAAGGACGTATAGCACTGCTGTCAGGTAACAGTTTTCACTGACTACCCAGATAGGCCTTGTTGATGATGTAAAATAGGCATTTAGCTTTTCTAATGTCCACTTACTGCATCATGTCAAATCTAAGCATCCATATTGTTTTTGATAATTAGTTCACCTTGTTGACACTGATTATATTACATTTTGTATCTGGCATCAAAGACGTATAGGTCGTTATTATTATGACGACTAATGTACCAGTGCTCCAAAACACCTACTGTCCTATTTGAGTGAATGGACAAGCTGGGTATGACATGGACTGCGTGGTGAGGACAGTGGATTTAAACTGCTGCATTTCAAAACCATTAGCGCTATTGCGGTGATGACATAACTCTATCCATGTCTTTTAAAATGCGTCAATGCTGAATCAGAGATGATCCATAATAGATGTTTAGGGGCGAAAGTTCTGGTATGTCGTAATGTTATGTGTTCACTACCCAGTATAAGTAACCTGGTCTCAAAGCATACCGTATTATTCTGTACAGAAATCCGAGAGACTACAGTTAGTATGATATGTTACAAATTACAATTCTTTTATATGTTAGGAATTTCTAAAATGTATGATATGTTACAAATTCTAGCTAGGTGGCTAACATTAGCTAGCTGACTAATGTTAGTTAAGGGTTAAGTTTAGGAGTTAGGTTAACTTCTTACGGCTGAAATCCCGTTAACGGGATCGATTTGACAACAGTCAGTGAAAGTGCAGGGCTCAAAATTCAAACGACAGGAATCTCATAAGTTAAATTCCTCAAACATACAAGTATTATACACCATTTTAAAGATAAACTCTTTGTTAATCCCACCACAGTGTCCAATTTCAAAAAGGCTTCATGAAGAAAGCATAGCATGTTAGGTCAGTGCCTAGTCACAGAAAAACACAGCCATTTTTCCAGCCAAAGAGAGGAGTCACAAAAAGCAGAAATAGAGATAAAATGAATCACTAACCTTTGATGATCTTCATCAGATGACACCCATAGGACTTCATGTTACACAATACATATATGTTTTGTTCGATAAAGTTCATATTTATATCAAAAAATCTCAGTTTACATTGGCGCGTTAAGTTCACTAATGTTTTGCTTCCAAAACATCCGGGGATTTTGCAGAGAGCCACATCAATTTACAGAAATACTCATCATAAATGTTGATGAAAATAGAAGTGTTATACATGGTATTAAAGATATACTTCTCCTTAATGCAACCGCTGTGTCAGATTTCAAAAAAGCTTTACGGAAAAAGCACACCATGTAATAATCTGAGTACAGCGTTCAGGCACAAAAACAAGCCATACAGATACCCGCCATGTTGTGGAGTCAACAGAAGTCAGAAATAGCATTATAAATATAAACTTACCTTTGATGATCTTCATCGGAATGCACTCCCAGGAATCCCAGTCCCACAATAAATGTTATTTTTTCTCGATAGTCCATCATTTATGTCCAAATACCTCCTTTTTGTTTGCGCGTTTAGTTCACAAATTCACGAGGCGCAGGCACTTAGTCCAGACAAAGTCAAAAACGTTATATAATTTACACTGTATTTTGGATAGGCAAAGAGTTGAAAACCTAAAAACCTCAGATTTCCCACTTCCTGGTTGGATTTTTTATCAGGTTTTTTCCTGCCATATGAGTTTTGTTATACTCACAGACATCATTCAAACAGTTTTATATCCAAGTGTTTTATATCCAAATCTACTAATACCATGCATATCTTTGCTCCTGGGCCTGAGTAGCAGGCCGTTTACTCTGGGCACCTTATTCATCCAAGCTACTCAATACTGCCCCCCAGCCATAAGAAGTTAAAGGGTTAGTTAAAGGGTTAGCTAAAAGGGTAAATGCTAGGATTGGGGGAAGGGTTAGCTCACATGCAAAGTAGCAAAAAATTTGTAAGTATTAAAAAGTTGCTAAAAAGAAGTTGCTAATTTGTCCGTGATGAGATTCTAACTTGCAACCTTTTGGTTGCTAGACGGTTGCTAGACGCCCACCAATCCACCCAGACCAACCACCCTACGTTTGTCTTTGCCTTAATTAAGTAACCTTCTGTCTTATGTAACCATACCAAACGTAGCACATCATACAGTGCCTTGCGAAAGTATTCGGCCCCCTTGAACTTTGCAACCTTTTGCCACATTTCAGGCTTAAAACATAAAGATATAAAACTGTATTTTTTGGTGAAGAATCAACAACAAGTGGGACACAATCATGAAGTGGAACGACATTTATTGGATATTTCAAACTTTTTTAACAAATCAAAAACTGAAAAATTGGGCGTGCAAAATTATTCAGCCCCTTTACTTTCAGTGCAGCAAACTCTCTCCAGAAGTTCAGTGAGGATCTCTGAATGATCCAATGTTGACCTAAATGACTAATGATGATAAATACAATCCACCTGTGTGTAATCAAGTCTCTGTATAAATGCACCTGCACTGTGATAGTCTCAGAGGTCCGATAAAAGCGCAGAGAGCATCATGAAGAACAAGGAACACACCAGGCAGGTCCGAGATACTGTTGTGAAGAAGTTTAAAGACGGATTTGGATACAAAAAGATTTCCCAAGCTTTAAACATCCCAAGGAGCACTGTGCAAGCGATAATATTGAAATGGAAGGAGTATCAGACCACTGCAAATCTACCAAGACCTGGCCGTCCCTCTAAACTTTCAGCTCATACAAGGAGAAGACTGATCAGAGATGCAGCCAAGAGGCCCATGATCACTCTGGATGAACTGCAGAGATCTACAGCTGAGGTGGGAGACTCTGTCCATAGGACAACAATCAGTCGTATATTGCACAAATCTGGCCTTTATGAAAAAGTGGCAAGAAGAAAGCCATTGCTTAAAGATATCCATAAAAAGTGTCGTTTAAAGTTTGCCACAAGCCACCTGGGAAACACACCGAACATGTGGAAGAAGGTGCTCTGGTCAGATGAAACCAAAATTGAACTTTTTGGCAACAATGCAAAATGTTATGTTTGGCGTAAAAGCAACACAGCGCATCACCCTGAACACACCATCCCCACTGTCAAACATGGTGGTGGCAGCATCATGGTTTGGGCCTGCTTTTCTTCAGCAGGGACATGGAAGATGGTTCAAATTGATGGGAAGATGGATGGAGCCAAATACAGGACCATTCTGGAAGAAAACCTGATGGAGTCTGCAAAAGACCTGAGACTGGGACGGAGATTTGTCTTCCAACAAGACAATGATCCAAAACATAAAGCAAAATCTACAATGGAATGGTTCAAAAATAAACATATTCAGGTGTTAGAATGGCCAAGTCAAAGTTCAGACCTGAATCCAATCGAGAATCTGTGGAAAGAACTGAAAACTGCTGTTCACAAATGCTCTCCATCCAACCTCACTGAGCTCGAGCTGTTTTGCAAGGAGGAATGGGAAAAAATGTCAGTCTCCCGATGTGCAAAACTGATAGAGACATACCCCAAGCGACTTACAGCTGTAATCGCAGCAAAAGGTGGCACTACAAAGTATTACCTTAAGGGGGCTGAATCATTTTGCACGCCCAATTTTTCAGTTTTTGATTTGTTAAAAAAGTTTGAAATATCCAATAAATGTCGTTCCACTTCATGATTGTGTCCCACTTGTTGTTGATTCTTCACAAAAAAATACAGTTTTATATCTTTATGTTTGAAGCCTGAAATGTGGCAAAAGGTTGCAAAGTTCAAGGGGGCCGAATACTTTCGCAAGGCACTGTACTAACTTGAGTATCCCGGATTTACATTTACTATGTTGCGTCTAGTTTATCAGACCAGGCTGGTACAAGACGTGTGTATCAAGAACCATGCTAAGGTTGTCAGTAAAACGCAGTGATGACCTCTTCAGTCCTCTGCAGTAAGGGAGATTCTCTATTTCTGGACAAATCTTCATGTAATATTCATAAACTTCACCTCTCGCAAGAGTTACTGCTTACATTTTTCTTTTCTTTTTTCTTTTCTTATAGTTTATGCATTGTTTGTTGTAAGGGTACGCAAGGGATAGGACAAACAGTGTTTGAGTCTAAGCTGCTCACAAATTTACTGCCTTTCTTCACAACAGCAAGGAAAGCAGTCCATATTTGCACATGCGGCAAGTTTATTTCTGTTTCGTTGGAACGCAAAGTTTCCAAAGTATCCACTCTCACAAGGACTCTTCTGTGTGCTTTATTTTCATGTAGATGGGTTAGTAGAGTGTACCACATAGAGCTTCTGCATGGTCCCTCTGCATGGGCCAGTTGACCCAGAGGTACTGTACCATGATCAGTGCTCCATCCATAGCCTGTATCAGAGCAGAGAGAGAGCACAGCTACAGTGCCATACCATCCATCTGAATGTAAGTCTTTCATTCTTAGAAATTCACTCCAGAACCCCACAGGGCTTTCTACGCTGCCACTCGGCTGTATGAATGGAGTCCCCTCTTCACAGCTGCTATTAACAGTAAGACTCTGGGATTGTGGTTGTCAGAGGCTCCTCCAGATTGAATTGTGTGTGTGTGTGTGTGTGTGTGAGACAGAGAGCACTCTGGTAGCTTTGAAAGTAAATCCCTGGTGTGCGTGGGCTGGGTTGGTCAGTCGCAGACGAGTGAAGAGGTTATGGGAGAGAAGCCCAGGCAGCTTCCAGCCTCTACATCAGGGCTGCTGCCCATCAGCCATCATCACGGGGCCAGAGCAGGGAATGTGATGCCAGGCAGGGCACTGAGGGGAGGCAGTCCCCAGGCTTGTCCTAGAGGTTTTTGGTTTTGGGAGCCGGTAACTTCAGTGCCAGTGAATACATCAGCATGTGTATGGCCCTATCACGAATCAACAGAGATAAAACTGTTCTCTTATCTTGCATCTCTTCTGAATCTGTTGAGACACAGTCAATGGTACCAACATATAGAAGGCACTTATAGACATGCAGCAGTGGTCTTATGCTCTGTTTGATGCTCATCGTTTTATTTGAATTCAAAGTTAAGCATGTTTCTTCTTGTGAGAAGCTTTGTTGCATTGTGAATAAATGGTGACAACTCAAAAGTGATCACAGAAGATTCCGATTCGACCCTGTCTTGTTGTCTTTATAGAATCACCTCTCAATAGACCCCTTTCACGATCATTTACTGCTCTTAAAAGCAAAGGAGATCTCTAACTTTCTGCAGGTCGAAAGTGCTTACCATACATGCCGTGACATTACTTGAATAAGTAATCAGCTTGCAGAAAGGAGGGCTGGGTAGTCAGCACTATTGTATTGCAGTAATGTCACTAAAGCACTCTATACCCAGAGCTCTAGTACTTCTGCTGCTGTTGCTGCAGCCATAGTTGGAGCCATTTCAAAAACGTTTACAAAGCTGTTACAAACCTTTAGGAGCTTAATCGTGATTTCCCTACAATCTTTGACACGGAGTTCTACCACTTCCTCTCCCGCCTCCTCACAGCTTTCACATTGCCTGTTTTGATTCCTAAACTCAGAGGACTATAGCAGTTTTAGGCTGTTTGACAGTGGGACCGGATATCAGTATAAAGGTTATAGATTTCCCCCAAGCAGCAGCAGCCGCATAAATGATCCGCTGTGACAGAATAGCCTCCAGAAGCCCCGATCCTCTCCAACATCTGGATTCCCGCAGGCTGGGGGTCTGTGGGGGGATGAGTGTAGCCTTGGCGGTTCTGTTCAGCTAGCGGTTTTCTTCAGAGGGAGAGTGTGGCGGTGCATGGTAAAGCCTAGCTCTGGCTGAATAATGGAGGAGTCGGAAGGATGCTCCATACCTCAGTCCCCCGGGGGCCACATGACATTACACCCAATTATGCACACTTGCCTTGAATGCATCGCAACCCAACAGGGAAAAGTGTCCTTTAAAGAAATGAAGAGAAAAGGGAAAAAACGTTTTGATCTATCCTGTATTCAGCTGAGTATCCGCTGTCTCTTACCTCAGTTCATCCTGTGCTGCTAGCGTTGAGCTTTGTCCCTCCATTTTGAATGTGTGTGGTGTGGTGGTAATTTTGTATGTATGTACTGTATGTTAACGCAAATGTTGTGTCTCTGTCCCTCTGTCTCCCTCTGTGTTCCAGGGTGACTCCCACAGATGGATTGTCAGGGATAGGTGCCACAGGGATAGGCACCGCTGCTTCGTCTGCTGCCATTACGGAAGCTCAGGATTCAGCAGAAGCAGCTGCAGAAGATGCTGCAGCTGCTCGTGCCGCTGCTCGTGCAGGTGCTATGTGTGGTTCTGGTGCTATAGGAGGATGCAGTGTAATGTTTGCCACCTCCACACTCTCGCTGCCCATGACCCAGGGCAAGCCCTCCCTCCGCAGGATCAAGGGCCGTATTCACCGCAGCAAGAGCCTGGACAGCATAGACCTGCTCGACTCCAATGTAAGTTCTAAACGGACTAAAATGTGTGTGTGGTGGTGTGTGTATGTGTGCACAAGTTTGCGTGTGCATATGCATGTATTCTTTCTAATGACAGTTTTCTGAGGACTTGAGGATATGTCACCCTCAATTTTTCAGCGGCCTTTCTAACTCATTAATAATATACATTATCGTAATGCTGCTTAAATGCAATTCTCTAAACCCCCTGCAGTCAAATTCTGAATGTTAGGTCATGAATCTAAACAAACTCTTTAATATTATCAAAGGCATCGAAGAGACGATTTAAAAGGGAAATGGCTTTACTCTTTTCCCTGCCAAAATAGCAAACATGATGACTGTCTTTGCTGTACAAATGGGCTTTTCAGTTCATATAAGTGCCTACACGTAAGTTCAAGTAAGTGCTTACAAGGGAATATAAATAGGGGTGTGTTATTAAACTAAATCATGAATATTGTTACGTAACTTCCTGTTTATCTGGGGACAAATAATACATTCTTCACGAACAGCATATTAAGTTGATATTTTGCCCCTTTTTAAAATAATTGTAGATAGGGCCTACTACCTTTTTAACTTTTAGGAAAGATAAAACCACTAGCTAGCTGCATTATTGGGTTCCCTTAGGGAGATGGTATTCTAATGGAGTGTGGTGTAAAGCAAAGCTTTGATCTCTGTCCTCATACATGAAAAGCAGTTGCTATTTGAACCTCTTCCCTTACCGATACAGGCTGAACTGATTTCTATAGGCTCTACAGACATATAGACATATATCTCATTGAAAATTGGAAGCCTCTCACTTACTCAGTGATAGTTGTAAGTACACTGCCTTCAGAAATGATTCACACTAAATATCCCTTTGAGCATGATGAAGTTATTAATTACACTTTGGAAGGTGTATCAATACACCCCGACAGGAGACAATCACAAAGACAGGTGAAACAGATCAGGGTGTGACTCTGAGAGACAAATTCATCTTTCAGCAGGTTAATAACCTAAAACATAAGGCCAAATATACATTTGATTTGCACATTCGACATTGAATGTTCCTGAGCGGCCTAGTTACAGTTTGACTTAAATTGGCATGAAAATCGATGGAAAGACTTGCTGTCGAGCAATGATCAGCAACCAACTTGACAGAGTTTGAAGAATTTAAAAAAGCTCTTAGAGAGTTGTAATCGCTGCCAAAGATCATTCTAACATGTATTGATTCATGGGTGTGAATATGTAAATGAGATATTTCTGTATTTCATTTTCAATACATTTGCCAAAAGGTTCTTAAAACATGTTTTTAATTCGTCATTATGGGGTATTGTGTGTAGATGAGTATTTGATCTATTTTGAATTCATGCTTCAACAAAATGTGGAATAAAGTGCCTTGCAAAGGTATTCATCCCCCTTGGTGTTTTTCCTATTTTTTTGCATTACAACCTGTAATTTAAATAGATTTTTATTTGGATTTCATGTAATGGACATACACAAAATAGTCCAAATTGTTGAAGTGAAAAAAATTACTTGTTTAAAAAAATTCAAAAAAATTGTAAAGGGGTCTTATTTCTTGTTTGTTTCACAATAAAAATATTTGGCAGTTTCAAAGTGGTAGGCATTTTGTGTAAATCAAATGATACAAACCCCAAAAAATAAATTTTAATTCCAGGTTGTAAGGCAACAAAATAGGAAAAATGCCACAGGGGGTGAATACTTTTGCAAGCCACTGTAAGTCAAGGGGTGTGAATACTTTCTGAAGGCACTGTATGTTGTTATCATGTGGCTTCCCTCAGAGATGGCACACCGGTTATACTAGAAAGCTTGTATGGAAAGGGAATCAGTGCAATGTAGCCTTGGTAATCATTCTCAGCGACACACAAACACACACACACACACTGCCAGAACACCTTCACTTATGCAATATGTGACTTCTGTCAGTTCAGCATTGAGTTCTGTGAAACCCCAAGCATTCCATATGTCCCTGACTGACTGAGTGAGTGATTTATTCTTCTAAAAAAGAGTAATCTGATAAATAGTAAGCTGCTTGAATCAAGCTCTAAAAACCATGACAACCCTGGTATTCTGCAGTAGCTGAGAGCAGCTTGGCTTGGCTGGCAGTTGGTTTCTCCTCTCTGGTCATCTCATATGAATTGCTCTGAATGGGGAGAGGGGGATGGGTGTCGGAAAAGCAACCACCGGTTTATGAAGTGAGAGCATGCCAACTTGCCACTAATGCACAATAAGACTGCTTTTTAGGGCCACTGGAACACACAGGACATTTCATGCATTAAAACAGCCAGCTCTCTTACATAGCCAACATTTTGTAACATTCACCTTACATAAATACACACAGATTTGCACTTGCTTTAGACACCTGTCATGAGACATCTTGTGTTTACTGCGTCACCCTCACTAGAATCCCCTTGATACCAACACAGACTCAGACATTACCCAGTGGAAGAGGAGCTGAAACTAACAGCTGTATCTGCTTATTTTGTGTTTTTGATGAGGATGTCATTGGGAGATCATGTATTTTGGTAAGGGCTCATCATTCGGCACCTCCACAGCAGCCGGCCTGTCCTCATGTGTCTGGGGAGGGGCTCATTATTCGCCACCTACACAGCAGCCGGCCTGTCGTCTGTGCATGAGAGGGACTCATTATGACTACATTTAGAAAAGCACCATTTGCATTTTACAGAAGTTAATCCATTATTGATGTGGTGGAGCTGGAGGTGGCAGTAATGGACCAGCCGTTGGCCTAGGTGGCACAGAGCAGCATGGCTATCCTGAGTGGATACACATTCATGCTCTCACTCACACACATAATGTTAGTTTTTCACTGTTTGTCAGAACCTAACAGACAACTAGTCAAAGCTCTAAACAAGTTTATTCAAACTAAGTTTATTAACCCAATGGGTCAAACAGCTGAAAAGACAAAGCCATGTTTCCACCAGCACAAGTATTTATTCTCCTCCTTGCACATTTAAACAGCCAATACATATTTGTTGTAGTCAGGAAGCTAAGTGATGTGTGTAATAAAGCTATTTCTTCTCCCTTCATCTGACCTGACCTCGGCCCACATTCCTCACCAATCCACAGCTATCCAACCTTATCAGTGACCGCAACCAAGTGATTGCCTTTTCCCTCACTTAGTAACTTTCCAGACCCATACTTCTTATCCAACCTCCATTGACCCCACCATATACATTCCTCATACATGTAATCATTCATTTCTAGTATAGCAAGCTACAATCCAGCAATACACTCACACTAGTGTTGCACGTTATACCGAAACTTCTGTGCTTTTTTCGATCCTAGAACATGAAAAACAATTT
This sequence comes from Oncorhynchus kisutch, assembly GCF_002021735.2. NCBI lineage: Eukaryota > Metazoa > Chordata > Actinopteri > Salmoniformes > Salmonidae > Oncorhynchus > Oncorhynchus kisutch. The sequence continues at coordinate 61,944,345 of NC_034176.2, forward strand.
GGTACTAGAATTTTTGTTACTTTCGGTACTTCTGTCAAACGTCTCACGCCGTTTACTGATTGAGAGCGTATCAAGTCTGTCAACGCAGCCGATGTCACCATATCGCGAGAGCCCCGAGCCTGGTCAACTTCCTCATTGCTAGCTCTAGCCTGCCATGGAGAACCACTGAACTCACAGGGAGTCTGGGCTGCATCACCACTTATGCTGTACAGATGTTAACACACTTGAATAATGCGACACGGCCGAAATGTTGAAACTGCTAATTACTGTTCCTCTAAACAATGTCCAGTACAGGCTAGAACACCACAATGCAAGAAGATACCGGTAGCTTCCAGCTTTGTAGGCTAATTGTCCTTGCTAGCTTACAGGTGAAGCCAACATCAATTCACTAGAGTACCTTGTTTGTGATTATATGCAAACCATTACACAAAAATATAGCTCATTACAAAGCTGATTGTCACCACAAACTGTATTCATTCACTTAGTCTCCCCCAACCTCACTTCTCTCCCAGTCTAGATTATCTTTGCTCAAGCCTTGAACAGACTGTGATTGACGTCATGGGTCTTAAAGAGATTGCTTCTTCTATGCTAACGTTGTTGATCAGTACAATAAAACAAGTTCCAAATGGAAGGGAAACAGATTGTCTTTCATCTGTAGCCTCATGAAATCAGCAAAACAAGATCAGTAATTCAATGCATGCACACACTCCTATTGAATATGCATTCACCTGAATTGTGAATAGACCTACAGTAGGCTACATCTTGAGTTACCCATATTATCAATGGATTTACCATTCAAATAAATGATTACCATTATGTTGTTATGTAGTAGATTGCTAAAAAAAAACAGTGTTGAATTGATTGTATGATTGTTTAATTGATTAATTAATGCATACATTCAAAATCTCAATTTCAGATGTAATGGTATTGAACTCAAAAGATCTGTCTGGATCAAGTGCCATTCTGTGATTTTTGACTAATACGCCTTCTTTTTTTGCTGTGGTATCGTTTTGGTATCAAGTATCGTGATGGCATCGAGTATTGTGATTCTAAACCTGGTATCAGTATCGAAGTCAAAATTAATAGTGCTATTAATGCTGTAATTTCATATAGACCTACAGTTTTAACGGCTGAAGTTAATTTTGACTCGGTGTGTGTGCAAAAAAGAGTCTGAGTGAGTGAGTGTTCCCCAGAGCCTCAATGGCCTTCCTGTTACACCCTGCCAGCCAACCCCTTGGAGGGTTGCCTATTCTTCAGTCATAAACACAATACAAGGCCTTTATGTCCTGGTGATTGTATGGCTCCACTGAACACAATTTTGAGGTTTCCTTGACTAGCGATGGGACACCCTTACATTGAAGAAGTGTGTAAAAGGAATACCCACAGTGAACCATTTAAACCACATAACTCTCTATCTCCCTTTTTGTATTCCCTCCCAGGGGTCGTATGCTCCTCCAATAGGAGGGGAATGTTTCAGATGGTACATGTAATTCAGAGGAAATATCTATTGCTCAAGCTGGAGGAGGAGGTTTTAGCCCAAGGCCTAGCCTGGCTGTCATTTAGGCTGGCAGTCAGTGTTCTTCACTGAAAGATTTGGAGCACCATATCACTATCACAAATGAGATTGTATGAGGAGAGAGCCAGAGAGATGTAGAGAGAGAGAGAGACGTAGAGAGAGAGACGTAGAGAGAGAGAGACGTAGAGAGAGAGAGAGAGGTCCACATTTTGTTTACGTTACAGCCTTATTCTAAAATGAATTCAATTGTTTTTTTCCTCATCAATCTACACACAATACCCCATAATGACACAGATAAAAAAATAAAAAAATGTCTTCTTAGACATTACAATGTCTTCTTATGACGCTGCAAGCTTGGCACACTTGTATTTGGGGAGTTTCTTCCATTCTTCTCTGCAGATCCTCTCAAGCTCTGTCAGTTTGGATGGGGAACGTCGCTGCACAGCTATTTTCAGGTCTCTCCAGAGGTGTTGGATCGGGTTCAAGTCCGGGCTCTGGCTGGGCCAATCAAGGACACTCCTCTTATCTTGGCTGTGTGCTTAGGGTTTCCCCAGTCTGAAGTCCTGGGAGCTCTGGAGCAGGTTTTCATCAAGGATCTCTTTGTACTTTTCACCGTTCATCTTTACCTTGGTCCCACTCTCTGCCACTGAAAAACATCCCCACAGCATGATGCTGCCACCACCATGCTTCACCGTAGAGATGGTTCCAAGTTTCCTCCAGACGTGACACTTGGCATTCAGGCCAAAGAGTTTAATCTTGGTTTCATCAGACCGGAGAGTCTTGTTTCTCATGGTCTGAGAGTCCTTTAGATGCCTTTTGGCAAATTCCAAGTGGGCTGTCACATGCCTTTCACTGAGGAGTGGCTTCCGCCTGGCCACTCTACCATAAAGGCCTGATTGGTGGAGTGCTGCAGAGATGGTTGTCCTTCTGGAAGGTTCTCCCATCTCCACAGAGGAACTCTGGAGCTCTGTCAGAGTGACCATTGGGTTTTTGGTGACCTCTCTGACCAAGGCCCTTCTCCCCCGATTGCTCAGTTTGGCTGGTCAGCCAGCTCTAGGAAGAGTCTTGGTGGTTCCAAACTTCTTCCATTTAAGAATGAGGGAGGCCATCGTGTTCTTGTGGACCTTCAATGCTGCAGAATTCTTTTGGTACCCTTCCCCAGATTTGTGCCTCAACACAATCCTGTCTCAGAGCTCTGACATGCACTGTCAACTGTGGGACCTTATATAGATAAGTGTGTGCCTTTCCAAATAATTTCCTATCAATTTAATTTACCCCAGGTGGACTCCAATCAAGTTGTAGAAACAGGATGCACCTGAGCTCAAGTCTCATAGCAAAGGGTATGTATACTTATGTAAATAAGGTATCTGTTTTTATTTTGAATACATTTGCAAAAAAATTAAAAACCTGTTTTCACTTTGTCATTATGGGGTATTGTGTGTAGATTGTTGACAATTTTTGTTTTACATTTTAGAATAAGGTTGTAATGTAACAATGTGGAAAGAGTCAAGGGGTCTGAATACTTTCTGAATGCACTTGGATTAGATTAAATTTGGATTAGATATTTCTATAGAATGTTCCGGATATGATTTTACTGAATTTACCTGATTCGAGGGATCCGAGATAGAGGGAATGGTAATCACAATGATTCTATATGATTTCCTATTCAAAGCTGAGTCATCCTTCAATCAGGCTACTCTTCAAAGACACTCAAGAGAAGGTATTCATAATAGTATCTCCACCTCTCCTTCCTCGCTGCATCACTTCATGTTCTCTCCCCATATTTCAATCGCATCCCCTGCCTACCAGGCACTATCCCCTCTTGTTTTCCAACTCAGGACTATCACAATGGCACAGGACAATAGGAGACAGTTTTCATTTCACCTCACTGAGTTCATAGCCATTGCATTAGCTTCTTCACATGCAGTCGCCGCATTAGCATCCATTTTCTCCCTCACGTAGCCCAGGACCATTGTAATAGAGGTTTACAAATGGGAGTCAAAAACATGAATAATTGATTAAGAAAATGATCTACTCCATAATGCAGTGTTTTTCTTGCCGTTCTAGTTATTTTTGTAAATGTTAGCTGAGGAGAATTTTTTTAAATTTAGCGCTAGAGCCTCCAGAAGTTGAATGCAGTAAGAAGGAGGCAGTTTGGAGATGTAACTCACCTGGGAATGCTGTTATTAATTATTCAGGGAAAACCTATGGCTCCCCCATTTGTCTTCTAATGCAAAGCAGCTGCCAATGTCTGGCAGCCCTGAAGCAGAGAGGATCGATTATATAAAACAATGCCATAGATCTGAAACGGACTCTCCCTGAGACTAATGAGCTGAGAGGGGAGATTTGTGATCAGTTTATGACTTCAGGTATACTGTACTTACCTTTGGACAAAGGAGCAGGTTTTCAAGACTCATGAAGGAGGTTGTCGAGAAATGTTCCACATGTCATTGAGCGTTATTGACTTGTCTGTACTGTACACGAAGAGCCTTCATTTTAACCCCAAACATCCACTGCTCCCCGGGCGCCGATGACGTGGACGTTGATTAAGGCAGCCCCCCGCACCTCTCTGGTTCAACAGGGTTGGGCTAAATGCAGAAGACTAATTTAAGTTGAATGCTTTGTTGTGCAACTCTTTTCAGACTCTTCACCTGTGTATGATAATTAGGTGGTACAGTAAACATAGGCAGAGCCTCTTGGTAAACACAGTGTAGTGAGATGACCGATAACTGCCTTTGTCTGCCATGATTCTATTCTGCAGGTGATGAAAACTCCCTGCATACTCCAGTGAGAGAGCTAAGTGCAGAGCGAGACAGAGGGGAGAGAGATGAGGAATGGATGATGAATGAGAGGGAGGAGTAGAGGTTATGACATGGATACAGTTTATGAGGGATGAGAGAAAAAAGGGCTGCAGAGTGTTTCGGAATAGACGGAAGATATTTCCCATGTGTAGGCAGACCCACGCACTCATCTTATCCCTCACAACTCCCACATGGCGGGGACTTTGTTCTTAGAAAACAACAGTCAGTGGTAAAAACTGCAATGCATATCAGGGTTAAGGCCTTTCTTACCTCAGAGGAACCATTGGTCTTGAGGGTGCTTGTATAAGTGTGCAGACGTGTGCATTCTCTCTCTCTCTCACTCACTCACTCACATATATATATATATATATTAATTAGGGCTGATTTCAAGTTTTCATAACAATCGGAAATCTGTATTTTTGGACACCGATTTGGCCAATTAAAAAATAATAATATTTTTTACATATTTTATTTAATCTTTATTTAACTAGGCAAGTTAGTTAAGAACGCATTCTTATTTTCAATGACGGCCTAGGAACGTTTGGTTAACTGCCTTGTTCAGGGGCAGAACGACAGATTTTTACCTTGTCAGCTCAGGGATTCAATCTTGCAACCTTACAGTTAACTAGTCCAACGCTCTAACCACCTGCCTCTCATTGCACTCCATGAGGAGCCTGTATTATATTAAGTTAAAATAAGTGTTCATTCAGTATTGTTGTAATAATCATTATTATCGTCCGATTAATCGGTATCTGCTTTTTTGGTCCTCCAATAATCGGTATCGGCGTTGAAAAATCATAATCGGCCGACCTCTAATGCGTATATATATGTATGTGTACGCACGTGTGTGTGTTTGTGAGTGTTCACCTGTCTTACAGGTGTAAACATCTAGATATGTTGTTAGAACAACCCCACAGTAAGCTGATTATTGCTGAACAATCTGTCTAATTAACACAATGGAGATTTACACTTTGGGGTCACAGGCACCTCTCAGTGCAGATCACTGCACTGATATACTGCCAATAACCCCAGTTAGCCTAGTAAACCCAGTCAGTCACGTGTGTGTGTGCGTGTGCGTGTGTGTGCGTGTGTGTGTGGGGACTGTAGTCTGTCTGTGTTGCTTTGGCTGATTCTGTCGTGTCAGAGGCCCAGCTGTGGAGCAGTCAGGTGCCTCCTGCTCCAGGGTAGCCCAACTGCACGCATCCAACCTCCAACATACTAACACACGGGAACACACATTTTTGAACAAGCGTATATGCATGCACACACACACATGATCACACCACACTACCTTTGCCACATGTGCAGCCGATGCCGATTTCACTCAGGTCTCTTTTTATCATAATATAATCAATATAGCTCATGGAAATACACTAGATCTATGAGTAAATCATTGCATTCATTCTTGTCTGGTGCATTAGGGGTAGATGAAGTGCTTGGTGTCTGCTGAACACAGGAGAACAAGCACAAAAATAAACAAACAAACAATGGCGGGCGGCACATGGAGTCTGGATTAGCTGGCAGCCTTTCAAATTGACCACAGATGCGCCGTTACTGTGCTCCAAAGCCTCTAGGGTCCCTGCAAATGCATGTGTTATTGTCACTGATACCTACCTAACAAGTGGTGCATTATTAAGCTGTAATCCTGTGGTTTGTAACATTGAGAGGCACATCACACCCACACTTTACACACACACTGTAGAATGTCCTGTGGATAATGCTATCCGTAGTCATAGCCAAATCCTTATTTAAAGTTGTTTTCGTTTGCTTTGGTGCTATTTTCACCAGTATGTGGTGAATTTTCTAAACTATTAGTACAAAACTCCAAACGGGTTACACTTGCAACACAGCAAGTCTCATATTCTTATTGTGAATTCATTTAGTTTGAAGTCATCTTTGACCATAAAACCATCGATCTAAAGTTTACTGTGAAATATCATGAGAACATTGATTTAATCACCAAAAGACAACATCATGATATCTTCTCAATGTAGTTATTTTAATAACCAGTTTTCCCAATAGCAAACAATACAAGATGCATGTTTTAAAATTGCCCTTTCAATGTAATATGCTACAGTAGAGTAAATTACAGTACATTACACTGTTTTCACATTAGGCAATACACTTTCACGACCCATTAAAATGAACTGAACATCACATTTCCATAATTTATATCCCACGGTGTGATCATTGAAGACATCTTTTACAGTCATTGATGCAAAAAATAAATGTATTGTTCAGATATAATTACAACATAGGTGTACTGTAATCAAATGAAATAAATTTAAGAAACGATGTTTAGCAGGCATTACCTTGTATCAAGCCTGTCTTGAACATTTGGCCATAGGTTCTCATCGAGATGTACTCATTGTTCATGCACCTGGGGAAAAACCTTTTGGCATGGTGAATCTAAGCCTGACGGGTCTGGATTGATGTCATTGCATGCCTCATCCATGGCTGAAGGAGGGTGGTACGCTCATGGGACAATCTCTATTATCGTAACCATGTATTGTATTTTACCTCATTTCATTGTACTTACAGTTGAAGTCAGAAGTTTACATACACTTAGGTTGGAATCATTAAAACTCGTTTTTCAACCACTCCATAAATTTCTTGTTAACAAACTATAGATTTGTCAAGTCGGTTAGGACATCTACTTTGTGCATGACGCCAGTAATTCTTCCAACAATTGTTTACAGACAAGATTCTTTCACTTATAATTCACTGTATCACAATTCCAGTGGTTCAGAAGTTTACATACACTAAGTTGACTGTGCCTTTAAACAGCTTGGAAAATTCCAGAAAATTATGTAATGGCTTTAGAAGCTTCTGATAGGCTAATTGACATAATTTGAGTCAATTGGAGGTGTACCTGTGGATCTATTTCAAGGCATACCTTCAAACTCAGTGCCTCTTTGCTTGACATCATGGGAAAATCCAAAGAAATCAGCTAAGACCTCAGGAAAACAATTGTAGATCTCCACAAGTCTGGTTCATCTTTGGGAGAAATGTCCAAATGCCTGAAGGTACCACGTTCATCTGTACAAACAATAGTATGCAAGTATAAACACCATGGGACCACGCAGCCGTCATACCGCTCAGGAAGGAGACACGTTCTGTCTCCTAGAGATGAACGTACTTTGGTGCGAAAAGTGCAAATCAATCCCAGAACAACAGCAAAGGACCTTGTGAAGATGCTGGAGGAAACGGGTTCAAAGTATCTATATCCACAGTAAAACGAGTCCTATATCGACATAACCTGAAAGGCCGCTCAGCAAGGAAGAAGCCACTGCTCCAAAACCGCCATAAAAAGCCAGACTACGGTTTGCAACTGCACATGGGGACAAAGATCGTACTTTTTAGAGAAATATCCTCTGGTCTGATGAAACAAAACTGTTTGGCCATAACGACCATTGTTATGTTTGGAGGAAAAAGGGGGAGGCGTGTAAGCCGAAGAACACCATCCCAACCGTGAAGCACGGGGGTGGCAGCATCATGTTGTGGGGGTGCTTTGCTGCAAGAGGGACTGGTGCACTTCACAAAATAGATGGCATCATGAGGAAAGAAAATTAGGTAGATATATGGAAGCAACATCTCAAGACATCAGTCAGGAAGGTAAAGCTGGGTCTTCCATATGGACAATGACCCCAAGCATAGTTCCAAAGTTGTGGCAAAATGGCTTAAGGACAACGGAGTCAAGATGTTGGAGTGGCCATCACAAAGCCCTGACCTCAATCCTATAGAAAATTTGTAGGCAGAACTGAAAAAGCGTGTGTGAGGAAGGAGGCCTACAAACCTGAATCAGTTGCACCAGCTCTGTCAGGAGGAATGGGCCAAAATTCACCCAACTTATTGTGGGAAGCTTGTGGAAGGCTACCCGAAACGTTTGACCCAAGTTAAACAATTTAAAGGCAATGCTACCCAATACTAATTGAGTGTAGTATGTAAACTTCTGACCAACTGGAAATGTGATGAAAGAAATAAAAGCTGAAATAAATCATTCTCTCTGCTATTATTCTGACATTTCACATTCTTAAAATAAAGTGGTGATCCTAACTCACCTAAACAGGGAATTTTTACTAGGATTATATGTTAGGAATTGTGAAAAACTGAGTTTAAATGTATTTGGCTTAGGTGTATGTAAACTTCTGACTTCAACTGTATGTATTGTAGACTCAAATTGTCTAGTTGGATGAACATATCAAACAAATTGAGCAAACACATCATTTGAAATTGTCAAAAAATTTGCCTACGTTTTCTCATTTTGGAGTTTAGTTTGGGCCAACTGAATAGGTTCAGGTAACACTTTGACCGAAAAGTTGAGTAAACTAAAGAAAGGCTGTGGAACCATTTACTAAATAATGATTAGATGAAACAACTAGATTAGTGGGTGTTTTTACAGTGTATGAACATATATTTAATTTCTAGATGAAACACAGACTGGCTTTGACTTAGCCTTTTTGATGATCTGTTTGGAGTTTTGTACTAAGTTGTGAAAATGTACCAGTACAGAGAAAAACTGTATACTGTAGCCTACAGAGAAAAACTGTATACTGTAGCCTACCTCCTTCCCCCACAGGAGCTGTTTACCCTTGACATCACATTGTCCTTCTATTAATTTGCACATACAGCGTACACACACACACACACGATTATATACACTACTGTTCAACAATTTGGGTTCACTTAGAAATGTCCTTGTTTTTGAAAGAAAATCAAACATTTTTGTCCATTAAAATTATATCAAATTGATCGGAAATACAGTATAGACATTGTTAATGTTGTAAATGACTATTGTAGCTGGAGACGGCAGATTTTTTATGGAATATCTACATAGGCGTACAGAGGCCCTTTATCAGCAACCATCACTCCTGTTTTCCAATTGCCTGCTCCCGCTCCCCCTCCCTGGCGCTTGAAGGAGCCAGGCTCCCCAGCATTACGCACTCTCGCCACCATCGTTACGCACACCTGCCTTCCCTCGTCACGTCAGCAAGTTATTGGAGTCACCTGGACTCAATCTCCTGTTTATTACCTCCCCTATATTTGACCCCAGTTCCCCAGCTCTGTTCCCAGCTGCTGCATTCATTGTCGTATGTTGTTGTGTTACCGGTGGGCTGACGCTGTTCCTGGCTTGTTCTACGTCTGTTCCAATTAAATGTTGACTCCCCGTACCTGCTTCTCTACTCCAGCGTCGGTCCTTACACCAATGACACGTTGTGTTAACTAATCCAAGTTTATCATTTTAAGAAGGCAAATGTATCATTAGAAAACCCTTTTGCATTTATGTTAGCACAGCTGAAAACTGTTGTCCTGATTAAAGAAGCAATAAAACTGGCCTTTAGACTATTTGAGCATCTTGAGCGGCGGCATTTGTGGGTTCGATTACAGGCTCAAAATGGCCAGAAACAACAAACTCTCTTCTGAAACTCGTCAGTCTAATCTTGCTCTGAGAAATTAAGGCTATTCCATGCGAGAAACTGACAAGAAACTGAAGATCTCGTACAACGCTGTACAACGCCTACTACTCCTTTCACAGAACAGCGCAAACTGTCTCTAACCAGAATAGAAAGAGGAGTGGGAGGCCCCGGTGCACAACTGAGCAAGAGGACAAGTACATTAGTGTGTCTAGTTTGAGAAACAGATGCCTCACACGTCCTCAACTGGCAGCTTCATTAAATAGTACCCACAAAATACCAGTCTCAACATCAACAGTGAAGAGGTGACTCAGGGATGCTGGCCTTCTAGGCAGAGTTGCAAAGAAAAAGCCACATCTCAGACTGGCCAATTAAAGAAAATATTAAGATGAGCATAAGGACACAGACACTGGACAGAGGAACTCTGCCTAGAAGGACAGCATCCCAGAGTCGCCTCTTTACTGTTGATGTTGATGCTCCAGATACTCAACTAGTCTAAAGAAGGCGAGATTTATTGCTTATTTTATTAGCACAACAGTTTTCAGCTGTGCTAACATAATTGCAAATGGATTTTCTAATGATCAATTAGTCTTTTAAAATGATAAACTTGGATTAGCTAACACAACATGCCATTGGAACACAGGAGTGATGGTTGCTGATATAATGGGCCTCTGTACGCCTATGTAGATATTCCTTAGAAAGTCTGCTGTTTCCAGCTACAATAGTCATTTACCACATTAACAATGTCGACACTGTATTTCTGACCAATTTGATGTAATTTTAATGGACAAAAACAGTAGTGTATATACATTAGAGATCGATCGATTAGGTGCATCAAAGCTGGGACCGAGAGACTGAAAAACAGCTTCTATCTCAAGGCCATCAGACTGTTAAACAGCCACCACTAACATTGAGTGGCTACTGCCAACACACTGTCAATGACACTGACTCTACTCCAGCCACTTTAATAATGGGAATTGATGGGAAATGATGTAAATATATCACTAGCCACTTTAAACAATGCTACCTTATATAATGTTACTTACCCTACATTATTCATCTCATATGCATACGTAGATACTGTACTCTATATCATCGACTGCATCCTTATGTAATACATGTATCACTAGCCACTTTAACTATGCCACTTGGTTTACATACTCATCTCATATGTATATACTGTACTCGATATCATCTACTGTATCTTGCCTATGCTGCTCTGTACCATCACTCATTCATATATCCTTATGTACATATTCTTTATCCCCTTACACTGTGTATAAGACAGTAGTTTTTTGGAATTGTTAGTTAGATTACTTGTTCGTTATTACTGCATTGTCGGAACTAGAAGCACAAGCATTTCGCTACACTCGCATTAACATCTGCTAACCATGTGTATGTGACAAATAAAATTTGATTTGATTTGATTACGATTTTTTTTCAACTCCGATACCGATACCGATTATTGGAGGACCATAAAAGCCGATACCGATTAATCGGCAGGTTTTTATTTATTTATTTATTTGTAATAATGACAATTACAACAATACTGAATGAACACTTATTTTAACTTAATATAATACATCAATAAAATCAATTTAGCCTCAAGTAAATAATGAAACAGGTTCAATTTGGTTTAAATAATGCAAGTCAGTTAAGAACAAATTCTTATTTTCAATGATGGCCTAGGAACAGTGGGTTACCTGCCTGTTCAGGGGCAGAACGACAGATTTGTACCTTGTCAGCTCGGGGATTTGTACTTGCAACCTTTCGGTTACTAGTCCAACACTCTAACCACTAGGCTACGCTGCCGCCCTTGCTGCGTGTTGGAGAAGAAAGTAAAAGTGCAATATGTTCCATGTAAAATATGTGCCATGTAAGAAAGCTAACGTTTCAGTTCCTTGCTCAGAACATGAGAACATATGAATGCTGGTGGTTCCTTTTAACATGAGTCTTCAATATTCCCAGGTAAGAAGTTTTAGGTTGTAGTTAATATAGGAATTATAGGACTATTTCCCTCTGTACCATTTGTATTTCATTAACCTTTGACTTTTGGATGTTCTTATAGGCACTTTAGTATTGCCAGTGTAACAGTATAGCTTCAGTCCCTCTCCTCGCTCCTCCCTGGACTCGAACCAGCAACACAACGACAATTAGTGCTTGCTAATTAGCTAGCCATTTCACTTCGGTTACACGAGCCTCATCTCTTGAGTTGATAGGCTTGAAGTCATAAACAGTGCCATGCTTGACGCACAACGAAGAGCTGCTGGCAAAACGCACGAAAGTGCTGTGTGAATGAATGTTTACGCGCCTGCTTCTGCCTACCACCGCTCAGTCAGATACTTGTATGCTCAGTCAGATTATATGCAACGCAGGACACGCTAGATAATATCTAGTAATATCATCAACCATGTGTAGTTAACTAGTGATTATGATGGATAGTTTTTTATTAATGCTAGCTAGAAACTTACCTTGGCTTACTGCATTTGCGTAACAGGCAGTCTCCTTGTGGAGTGCAACGAGAGAGAGGCAGGTCGTTATTGCGTTGGACTAGTTAACTGTAAGGTTGCAAGATTGGATCCCCCGAGCTGACAAGGTAAAAATCTGTCCTTCTGCCCCTGAACAAGGCAGTTAACCCACAGTTCCTAGGCCGTAATTGAAAATAAGAATGTGTTCTTAACTGACTTGCCTAGTTAACTAAAGATTAAATACAGGTGTAAAAAAATGTGTGGTCCTTCCTCTCAGTGTAACTATTCATTTCTAATGGTTCCGGGAAGGTCACGACAGGCAAGGGAATTAGAGCAGAGATTCTATAGATAGCATGACGATCTATAGAATAGCCTCTTGAATAGCCTGTGTACTGTACAAAGCTACCTTATTGTCTTGTGCATGCAATCCTTTGGGTGTACTGTACACATTCAATTATAGAATCAAGCACATGCTGTGTACTGTGAATGTGTGTTAGTATGTTAATATTAGTATGTTAGGCAGTCTTTCCTCTGTAAGGTATTGATCTGTCACATTATAGAGTCTGCTGATCAGCACTTTATACAGGCAGCCAGACAGTGCAGAGGGGTTGATGTTTGTATAGTTTTGCTTGAGAGAGACGGAAGCTTATTCCAAGCCATGACTACAGCCCCACCCTGTGCCTTGGTATTGATAGAAGTAGACAGGGCCGGCCGATAGTGTGTGTGTGTGTGTGGCTGTGTGTTTGTTTACAGAGGTAGGGGCTGCAGGAGATAGCTGTACTGTACTATATCCCAGCTGTAACAGACAGTACAGTACAGTAGTTTGCCCTGCAGTGTTTTCCAATTCTACGGACCACTAGAATTAATTGTGTTGATCAAAGTGGTCCGGATGACAGCATGGCTCCCTGTCAGTGTTGGGGAGTAGTGAACAACTAGTAATTAAACTACATTTTCAGTAGCTTGGTGGTAGTTCAACACAATTCATATCTAGGTCGTGTTTTCAGTCGTTAAATGTTTTTCTTTTTTTTGTTGCCATGTAGCAGTGTAGGTAACTACTGGAGCTAAACACACCTTTTGTTGCAAAAATACAATAAAATCCTTTCACTTTCGGGATCTGACCTGCCTAATTCTCACTTGAAACATAGATTTTGTGTTTTATATGCTAAATTACACATTCCACTAACATGACCCCAAAGTGAACAGTTCTTGCACTTTGTAGTCTATAACATTTACATATGATAATTTGTCACAAAGTAGTTTGGATGTAGTGAACTACTTTTTCAAAGTACATTTTGTTAAGTAAACTACATTTTTCTTAAGGGTAGCTTTAGTGTAGTTTAACTTCTAACAGTGAAGTAATTGGTAGCTTGGTAAACTATATTTTCAGAGTAGCTTCCCCAACACTGCTCCCTATAGGCATGTGTGTTTTCAAGGGTGTGGCACTGGAGGAGGCAAGCCCTCTTGCCACGCCCTTCCAGTGTCTTTTTCCGGCACCTTCCCTGTTGGGAGGCTAATGGAGCCCAGTTGAGCGTAATAAGTCAATCAAGTGTGTGATTGTCCAGCCAATCAGCCCCAACAGTTGATTAGGCTGCTGCTGCTCCCAAACCACTGATTTAAAGTCTAATCAGTAGACTACAATGTGGAAATCATCTTAGCAATATTGTATGCCAGCAGCATACCACCCTGCATACCACTGCTGGCTTGCTTCTGAAGCTAAGCAGGGTTGGTCCTGGTCAGTTCCTGGATGGGAGTCCAGATGCTGCTGGAAGTGGTGTTGGAGGGCCAGTAGGAGGCACTCTTTCCTCTGGTCTAAAAAATTATCCCAATACCCCAGGGCAGTGATTGTGGACACTGACCTGTGTAGGGTGCTGTCTTTCGGATGATACGTTAAACGGGTGTTCTGAGGTCATTAAAGATCCCATGGCACTTGTTGTAGGGGTGTTAACCCTGGTGTCCTGGCTAAATTCACAATCTGGCCCTCAAACCATCACGGTCATCTAATAATCCCCAGTTTACAATTGGTTCATTCATCCCCCTCCTCTCCCCTGTAACTATTCCCCATGTTGTTGCTGCAAATGAGAATCAGTCAATTTACCTGGTAAAATAATGAATTTTTTTTATTTTCTTGTGTGTGTATAAATATAAACCATCATATGGTGATATGTAGTAACTTTGAATGGGGATTTGGAACCAAATGTTTTAGGCTTACACTACATTGTCACGTCTGCTCCCGCTCCCCCACTCTAGTGCCCTTCATTATGCACACCTGTCACCATTGTTACCCGCATCAAAATTATGTTATAGCTTTAGAAGCTTCTGATAGGCTAATTGACATCATTTGAGTCAATTGGAAGTGTATTGTGGATGTATTTCAAGGCCTACATTCAAACTCAGTGCCTCTTTGCTTGACATCATGGGGAAATCCAAAGAAATCAGCCAAGACCTCAGAAATATTCTTTTAGACCTCCACAAGCCTGTTTCATCCTTGAGAGCAATTTTCAAACGCCTGAAGGAACCACGTTCATCTGCACAAACAATAGTACGCAAGTATAAACACCATGGGACCACGCAGCCGTCATACCGCTCAGGAAGGAGACGTGTTCTGTCTCCTAGAGATGAGCGTACTTTTGTGCGAAAAGTGCAAGTCAATCCCAGAACAATCGCAAAGGACCTTGTGAAGATGCTGGAGGAAACAGGTACAAAAGTATCTATATCCACAGTAAAACGAGTCCTATATCAACATAACCGGAAAGGCTGCTCAGCAAGGAAGAAGCCACTGCTCCAAAACAACCATAAAAAGCCAGACTACGGTTTGCAACTGCACATGGGGACAAAGATTGTACTTTTTGGAGAAATGTCCTCTGGTCTGATGAAACAAAAATAGAACTGTTTGGCCATAATGACCATCTTTGTGTTTGGACGAAAAAGGGGGGGGGCTTGCAAGCCGAAGAACACCATCCCAACCATGAAGCACCGGGCGGCAGCATCATGTTGTGGGGGTGCTTTGCTGCAGGAGGGACTGGTGCACTTCACAAAATAGATGGTTTCACGAGGAAAGAAAATTAGGTAGATATATTGAAGCAACATCTCAAGACCTCAGTCAGGAAATTAAAGCTTGGTCGCAAATGGGTCTTCCAAATGGACAATGACCCCAAGCATAGTTCCAAAGTTGTGGCAAAATGGCTTAAGGACAACAAAGTCAAGGTATTGGAGTGGCCATCACAAAGCCCTGACCTCAATCCTGTAGACGATTTGTGGTCAGAACTGAAAAAGCGTGTGCGAGCAAGGAGGCCTACAAACCTGACTCAGTTACACCAGCTCTGTCAGGAGGAATGGGCCAAAATTCACCCAACTTATTGTGGGAAGCTTGTGGAAGGCTACCCAAAACATGTGATCCAAGTTAAACAATTTAAAGGCAATGTTACCAAATTCTAATTGAATGTATGTAAACTTAGACCCAGTGGGAATGTGATGAAAGAAATAAAAGCTGAAATAAATCATTCTCTCTACTATTATTCTGACATTTCACATTCTTAAAATAAAGTGGTGATCCTAACTGACCTAAGATAGGGAATTTTTACTCTGATTAAATGGCAGGAATTGTGAAAAACTGAGTTGAAATGTATTTGGCTAAGGTGTATGTAAACTTCTGACTTCAACTGTATGTATACTGTCGCTAAGAAAGTAAGGCGAAGTGTATGTTGTGTAGTAAGATGTTAGTAGCCCATGTGCCTCACCATAAGAATTAGGTCTATTTACCCCTCTTACTTTTGCCATCTGTTCTGACTTGGTGGTGCACATTGTAGCCTATAACCTGTTTTAGATAAATGTAATCATCAAATATTGTAAGAGCTTTCATTGACTACTTATATGCCCCCTTTATTTATCCTACGGTTCTGACTGGGCCTACAGGGAGAACACTGTAAGAACGGCCCATGTTCTGAATTCTGTCACTGTACATTTCAAAAGTGCTTAACAAATAGTTACATTGACTACATCCATCCTAGCTTGCTCATTGATGTCTTAATTGAAATTACGGATTGCCTCTTATCCGCTTGTTGTCCCCTTATGCCATAGTTTGTACATCTCAATTGTCATTAGATACCACGTTTGTTTAAGCAAGTCAGACATATCAGCTATGTCTTTGCGCTGCCAGACAAGGCTTCGCTGAAAGCCAGCTGTAGCAGTGGTAAGATGTTGGGACTGCTGTTGGGACAGCTTTATGTCGGCCCTAACAGTTTGTGGGCACCATTTGTCACCGTTATAGTGCAATTAATGTATTGTTTAGTGTTGTTGTTTTGGATTTGCTGGCATGGATTTGCTGGCATGCATCCCACTTTTAATTTTTTTTGCCCCACCAAGATTTGCATTCTGAAATCACCACAGCGAACAACTTTCTGAGATAGAAATCTGTTACTGGTCTCGAAGATTCATTTGAAAGTTGATAATGAAATATATGCTTCGACCAACAAGTCACATTTAAATAAAAAGGGAATTGGGTCAAAAAGGGAAATTAAGCTTTTAAAACAAGCTAGACAATGGAGTGTACTTTGCAAAAGACAGTAATCATCTGACATTGGAGATGTGAGAGATAATTATTTTCTGACAATTTGCACAGCTTTTTGCACTCCGCTCCGTCTACAATCTACATAGTAGGCCTACTCTTGCATTATGTTAAATAGTAGGCTAAGTCTATCTACATATTTATTGAAAAAGGCTATGGCAAATAGAAATAGGTAGGTCATTTGGGCGTGTCTCCCGTCTGTGAGCTGCCCTGTTTTGTGCTGTCTGACTCCGATGGTGCCAGTCATGTTCAAATAGGTTAAACTATCTCCTATAAAAAATGTAAATATACAGAAACTATTGTCTGCCACATCACAATGTCGTTGCTATGACGATGTCTGTCAAACATCTTTATTTCCGATTATATTGTAATATGGCCCAACCCTAGTTTGAACCATTTATTCTGCCTCACTGAGCCTCTGTACCCTGAGACCTACTTAGCTCTGGTCTGTGATATTGGCCTCACCCCAGGCTCTGTCACAAAGGGTAATAATAAAGATGTTTTATTAATCTCACAGGGGATGGCCTTGTTTTACTTGTTGTATAAGCAGGGAGGGGATTGTGCAGCCATAAAAATACTTCAAATGTATTTTCAGTTTGAGTTATTGTACACATTATTGTGAATATACATGTTGATATGGTTAATTCCTTTGTGCAAATGTAAAATGTTTTCCATGCCTGAGTGTGTGTAAATGGGGACCACAGCAGGGTGAGCGATAAGATGGATCCTCTCTAACAGGTTCACCAGTCTCTAAAATGTTCCTGCCATGGCATGCCCAAATAAATGGATTCTGAAAGCTATGATTTGAGGCTCCCCAGTCTGTTTCCATGGCAACAAGGTTTGCTGCAGTAGTAAAAGGTAAATAAGAGGAACCAATCTGGGTAATGTCTGTGTGCAGTGGTGGTGTGCTGCAATGTTTACATTAGATAAGCTCCCCAATTCAATGTGCTCAGTCAAGAAGGCTGAAATGTCTGAAAATGTGCATTTATTCTCATTCCAAGCCATGGCTACATTTAACTGGGCACACGTGATGCTGCCTTGGTTTTAGGAGAATAAGGCATATGAGACATTGGCTAAAACTGAAGGGCACAGGGGTTATCTCTTATTCAGTACGCCAGCGAAACATCATTTTACAGTGGCTTGCAAAAATATTCACCCCCTTGGCATTTTGTTGCCTTACAACTTGGAATTAAAATAGATTTGGGGGGATTTGTATAATTTGATTTACACAACATGCCTACCACTTTGAAGATGCAAAATATTTTTTATTGTGAAACAAAAAAGAAATAAGAAAAAAAAACTGAACTTGAGCATGCATAACTATTCATCTCCCACCCCAAAACATCTATACTTTGTAGAGCAACTGTTTGCAGCAATTACAGCTGCAGGTGTCTATAAGCTTGTCACATCTAGCCACTGAGATTTTTGCCCGTTCTGCTCCAGCTCCTTCAAGTTGGATGGGTTCTGCTGGTGTACCGCGATCTTTAAGTCATACAACAGATTCTCAATTGGACTGAGGTCTGTGCTTTGACTAGGTCATTATTTAAATGTTTCCCCTTAAACCACTCAAGAGTTGCTTTAGCAGAATGCTTAGGGTCATTGTCCTGCTGGAAGGTGAATCGCCGTCCCAGTGTCAAATCTCTGGAAGACTGAAACAGGTTTCCCTCAAGAATTTCCCTGTATTTAGCGCCATCCATCATTCCTTCAATTCTGACCAGTTTCCCAGTCCCTGCCGATGAAAAACATCCCCACAGCATGATGCTGCCACCGCCATGCTTCACTGTGGGGATGGTCATCGTGGGTTGATGAGAGGTGTTGGGTTTGCGCCACATGCCTTTTGGCGAACCACAAACATGTTTGCTTATTTTTCTCTTCAAGTAATGGCTTTTTTTTTCTGGCCACTCTTCCTTAAAGCCCTGCTCTGTGGCTTAAAGTGGTCCTATTGACAGATACTCCAATCTCCACTGTGGAGCTTTACAGCGCCTTCAGGGTTATCTTTGGTCTCTTTGTTGCCTCACTGATTAATGCCCTCCTTGCCTGGTCTGTGAGTTTTGGTGGGCGGCCCTCTCTTGGCAGGTTTGTTGTGGTGCCATAATCTTTCAATATTTGAATAATGGATTTAATGGTGCTCTGTTGGATATTCAAAGTTTCAGGATATTTTTTTATAACCCAACCCTGATCTGTACTTCTCCACAACTTTGTCCCTGACCTATTTGGAGACCTCCTTGGTCTTCATGGTGCTGCTTTCTTGGTGGTGCCCCTTGCTTAGTGGTGTTGCAGACTCTGGGTGTATGTATATGTGGTGTGTGTATATATATATATATATACTGAGATCATGTGACAGATCATGTGACACTTAGATTGCACACAGGTGGACTTTATTTAACAAATTATGTGATTTCTGAAGGTATTTGGTTGCACCAGATCTTATTTAGGGGCTTCATAGCAAAGTTGGTGAATACATATGCATATACTTAAAAAAAAATATATCTATATTTTTTTTAATGTTTTTTTTTATTTTTAAATTTCACTTCACCAATTTTAACTATTTTGTGTATGTCCGTTAGTCCAAATAAGAATACACTTAAATTACAGGTTGTAATGCAACAAAATAGGAAAAATGCCAAGGGGGATGATTTCCTTTGCAAGGCACAGTAGATGCACTTCAATATAGATGTATAATGACCTTTTCTACCCCCCAAGGGCTTTGACACCTTAGCTGATGACAATACATATATCTCACCTATGACATTATCTTTGTATATTATGAAAAAAAGACATTGGTAGTGCATGATGAAGTGAATACAGTAACAGTATGCAGATTAGTGCTGCAGCAGAAGCCTCTGTAAAACCTGAAGTGGAGTTAATGTCCTTGTAGTCTGCATTTCCCCACCACATATACTGTGAAACGTTCCCTCTCCTTTTTTCCCGATTTCCATTAAATGTGTAATGTACACATCATCCAGTGGCAGTTCCGGCCGACGCTGCAAAACCACAAATACATCTCCCTCCTCTCTGCTCTCCTCTCCCTCCTCTCTGCTCTCCTCTCCCAGCCGCTCTGCTTCACTCTTGGGTTTCTGATTTCACAGTTGAATTTTACTTTCAGTATGAACTAAATTGACCACAAGAAATGTGAAACTTTGTATGTAAGCGACCTGCCCCTAGGGAGGTCAACGGAGACCCTGGCAGCCCAGAGCTTTGTGGTGGTGTCTTTTAGAATAAGTGGAGAGAGGAAGGGAAAGGGAGAGAAAGGGAGCGGTAGTGGTTTAATGAGAGCTGACAGGTGCCGGAGCAGGCATGGAGAGCAAGGGACCAGTGCCAGAGGTGGCGAGGGAGGTGTTTTGGCCCTAGGTGGCTCCCCTCGCCTGGGGACTCTCTGGGCTTTCAGGGTGGATTCATCACCAGCCGGGCCACTGCCTCCACTGGGCCCCATTAGGATTAAGGCTGCTATTTCAGGAGACTATGGCTAGAATACCTATGGAGGAAGGGATGTGATGTTCTCTGCAGCACGTAGCCTACACAGTTTGCTGGGCTCTGATGGCTTATCAGCCCAATTCCATTAAAAAGGGAGAGATTACCACATTTTCCATGGTCTCTCTTTTCGACAGAATATTTTATATCATTTAAAGTAGAGAAGCTAGGTGGGAAGGACCTTTTTTTTTGTACAGCGTTAAAAAACCCTAGAGTCGATTGACACATCTAAGTTAAATCTAAGTTTCATAACAAAAAAATCCTCATCAAAATCTGTCAGTTTCAGCTAGAGATGTTTGTTTGTTTTTTTCATTTTTGGGATTTATTTATTTGTTGACTGTCCTTTTTGTTATGTATGAATGTGTTATTCAATGCGCAGAAAATCCGGTGTTTCTACAGTGCATTCACAAAGTATTCAGACCCCTTGACTTTTCCCACATTTTGTTACGGGACAGGCTTATTCTTTTCCTAATCAATCTACACACAATACCACATAATGACAAAGCAAAAACAGGTTTTTAGACATTTTTGCAAATGTATTATTTACATAAGTATTCAGACCCTTTGCAATGAGACTTCGAAATTGAGCTCGAGTTCATCCTGTTTCCATTGATCATCCTTGAGTTGTTCTACAACTTTATTGGAGTCCACCTGTAGTAAATTCAATTAATTGGACATGATTTTGAAAGGCACACAACTGTCTATATAAGGTCCCACAGTTGACAGTGCATGTCAGAGCAAAAACCAAGCCATGAGGTCGAAGGAATTGTCCGTAGAGCGCCAAGACAGGATTGTGTCGAGGCACCGATCTGCAGCATTGACGGTCACACTGATATTGCTCAAGAGTTCCTCTGCGGAGATGGGAGAACCATCCACAAAGACAACCATCTCTGCAGCACTCCACCAATCAGGCTTTATGATAGAGTGGCCAGATGGAAGCGACACGTTAGTAAAATGCACATGACAGCCCGCTTGGTCTAAAGGACTCTCAGACCATGAGAATGATGAAATCAAGATTAATCTCTTTGGCCTGAATGCCAAGCGTCACGTCTGGAGGAAACCTGGCACCATCCCTATGGTGAAGCATGGTGGTGGCAGCATCATGCTGTGGGGATGTTTTTCAGCGGCAGGGACGGGGAGACTAGTCAGAATCGAGGGAAAGATGAACAGTGCAAAGTACAGAGAGATCCTTGATGAAAACCTGCTCCAGAGTGCTCAGGACCTCAGACTAGGGTGCAGGTTCACCTTCCAACACGACAACAACCCATAGCACACAGCCAAGACAACGCAGGAGTGGCTTCGGGACAAGTCTCTGAATGTCCTTGAGTGACCCCGCCAGAGCCCGGACTTGAACCCAATCGAACATCTCTGGAGAGACCTGAAAATAGCTCTGTAGCGACGCTCCCCATCCAATCTGACAGAGCTTGAGAGGATCTGCATAGAAGAATGGGAGAAACTCCCCAAATATAAGTGTGCCAAGCTTGTAGCATCATACCTAAGAAGACTCGAGACTGTAATCGCTGCGAAAGGAGCTTCAACAAAGTACCGAGTAAAGGGTCTGAATACTTGTGTAAATGTGATATTTCAGTTTTGAATTTTCTATAAATTTGCCAACATTTTGAGATATTTTTTTTGCTTTGTCATTATGGGGTATTGTATGTAGATTTGATGAGGGGGGAAAACTATTTAATACATTTTAGAATAAGGCTGTAATGTAACAAAATGTGGAAAATGTCAAGGGGTCTGAATTCTTTCCGAATGTACTATGTCAAACGGTTTTGTGATATTTCAGTTTTATGTGATGTATATAAGTAAGGGACGTTCTGTACCTTGGAAATGATGGACGATTTTTCCAAGGTAATGTACAGAATGGAGGCGTGTATCCAGCTTATACCACAGTTGCCAAAGAAAAACAATATGAAAGCACACATTTGCAGGTAGAAATACTTATTTTCATTGATATTTCAATTTTTCTAAGGAAATGCATACTTTTTCATCATTTGCTAGAGATGCGACTCAGTCGCTTGTTTTATATGTTCCCTTTCTATGTTCATTGCCAACATTCTTATCCCTTGCTTGCTTTCAGCTAGCTATCTTGCTACGGCTACATAGTCACTACCTCTGGAGCCGGAATAACAGCTAAATGTATTCCTTTGCAATTGTTTAAGCTATGTATCCGGCCTGTACCACAATTGCCGAAGAAAACAATACTAAGCACACATTTATCAGTAGAAATAATGTTTTTTCTTTGATATTTTCATTTATATAAGTGAATTCATACTTTATAATATGTTGCTTGCTAGAGACGCGACCCAATCGTTCGTGCTTTATGTTCCATTGCCGTGCTCGCTGGCAACGATCCAGATAGCTACGGCTAACACAGTCACGACCTCTGCAGCCAGAAGAACAGCAAAGTAGTTGTTTTCTCTTGACATTCATTTGGATACACCCATAACAATGAGTTAAAAGTTTGCCTTCTCGTAAGAACACTCTGTTAATTATGAGTAGATCGCATTGCATATATAACACTAGGCTAGAAGCTGGCTAAACAGTTTGTTGCTAGCAGACCTGCCAATATGACAGCCGAAAACAGCTGGTCAAACTAGAAACATGTGGGAGGATTTGACAGCATAGTGGCACTTAGGGACCAGAGATGCATGTTCATCACTCACCATGTTAAGTCTCCAGAAGCTCAAAAAGCTATGTTTTTTCATCGTTGGACCTGTGTTTACAATGTATCCACTTTAAGTTTGTGTAGTTGTTGGTTTAGCATTCTGTAGCAAGTACAGTCTGCATGTGTAGGCGCATATTGCGTAATTATTGCAAGGTGTCTTTTCCAACTGTCCCGTTAGCTTGTCTTAATGTCCATTCTATACTGAACCAAAATATAAATGCAACATGCAACATTTTCAATGATTTTACTGTTATTACAGTTCATATTGGGAAATCAGTGAATTGCAATAAATTCATTAGGCCCTAATCATTGGATTTCGCATTAATGGGCAGGGGTGCAGCCATGGGTGGGCCTGGGAGGCCCACAAAAGGGCTTTATTACAGAGATAAATACTCCTCAGTTTCATAAGCTGTCTGGGTGGCTGGTCTCCGATGATCCTGCAGGTGAAGAAGCCGGATGTGGAGGTCCTGGGCTGGCGTGTTTACACGTGGTTTGCGGTTGTGAGAACGGTTGGACGTACTGCCAAATTGTCTAAAACGACGTTAGAGGCGGCTTATGGTAGAGAAATTAACATTCAATTCTCTGGCAACAACTCTGGTTGACACTCCAGCAGTCAGCATGCCAATTGCACTCTCCCGCAAATCTTGAGACATCTGTAGCATTGTGTTGTGTGACAAAACTGCACATTTTAGAGTGGCCTTTTATTGTCCCCAGCACAAGGTGCACCTGTGTAACGATCATGATGTTTAATCAGCTTCTTGATATGCCACACCTGTCAAGTGGATTGATTATCTTGGAAAAGGAGAAATGCTCACTACCATATTTGTGCACGAAATCTGAGCGAAATAAGCTTTTTGTGCATCTGGAAAATTTCTGGGATCTTTTCAGCTCATGAAACATGGGACCAACACTTTACTTGTTGCGTTTATATTTTTGTTCAGTGTAGAATGCCTTTCTAGCCAATCAGAAATTAGTATTCAACAATGCTGTGGTATAAAGTTTAATATTGGGATGCAAACACAAAATTGTGTACATTTCAAATTGGTATCTGATATGGTACAGGCGTCCTATTGTTTTGTTGCCCGTAACCGTTTGTGTGAGGTGTATACTTTTGTTTCAAAGTAGATTTGTTTAAGACTACCGAGGAACACTTAGTGTGATCCTGATTTAGCCCACTGCAGTAACAGGTTAAGAGAGAAAGTCTACCAATTGGACTGTATGTATGGTAACCTGACTCATTTAGCTGGTCTGTGTCTGTGGGTGCATTAAATATCTCAATGTTGCTACTGAAAGAGTTTAAAGTAGGCTAACAATTTGGGAAAGGTTATGAGAGGGATGTTTCCTCTTATCCCCTCAATGGTTTGCAGTAATGAATTACAGGGTCATCTACAAGACTAATCGACATCAGTTGCTCAAACAGACACAGGCTGTCCAGTGCCCTGGAGTCAGTCTCCTGGGGTCAAAGCCTAGGGGTCAGAGGTCAGCCTACAGAGAAACATTTCAGCTCTGACGATGAAATTACTGCAGATTTATAAATCATGGATATGAATGAATGCTCAATTGTTTTAATAATTGAGACCAACTGAAACCCAAGTAACTTATTGTTAATCAATGATGTGCAATTACTTTTCATTCATACATCTCATTTTTATTAATTCAGTTTGCAATTTGTATGGATTACTTTTTCTGGGGACATTAAATGATACATGCAATTTACATTTTTGGCCTTTCTGGTATGTCTCATTAAAATGTGTGATAATGACTGAGAAATTCAACACACACAAACACAAACACAATCACACACACACCAAGATACATCCTGCTCTGCTCTGGTAGACAGCTCTGGTTGTATGTCTCAGAAGTGACTATGGAGCTTTGCTTCCTCTTAGTTAAACAAACAGTGACTCCGTACCAGTATGACATGGTTCACTGGGCTTGTATCAGAGTTACCAGAGTCGTTGTTTCAACAGCAGAATACTTCAACTTTCTTTGTATGTAATGTTTACGGTCCGTTAGTCTGCACCTCGTATACTTTCTGGGTGTGTGTCTCCAGCTCCTACCTGACTAAAGCCAAAAGGTTAGCAGGAATATGCAAGTTCTACTGTATACCTACAATCGTTGCCAAAAGTTGAGAATGACAGAAATATTAATTTCCACAAAGTTTGCTGCTTCAGTGTATTTAGATATTTTTGTCAGATGTTACTATGGAATACTGAAGTATAATTACAAGCCTTTCATAAGTGTCAAAGGCTTTTATTGACCATTACAATATTGTTGACTCTTCTTTTTCAAGACCTCTGCAATCCACCCTGGCATGCTGTCAATTAACTTCTGGGCCACATCCTGACTGATGGCAACCCATTCTTGCATAATCAATGCTTGGAGTTTGTCAGAATTTGTTGGTTTTTGTTTGTCCACCCGCCTCTTAAGGATTGACCACAAGTTCTCAATGGGATTAAGGTCTGGGGAGTTTCCTGGCCATGGACCCAAAATATCGATGTTTTGTTCCCCGAGCCACTTAGTTATCACGTTTGCCTTCTGGCAAGGTGCTCCATCATGCTGGAAAAGGCATTGTTCGTCACCAAACTGTTCCTGGATGGTTGGGAGAAGTTGCTTTCGGAGGATGTGTTGGTACCATTCTTTTTTCATGTCTGTGTTCTTAGACAACATTGTGAGTGAGCCCACTCCCTTGGCTGAGAAGCAACCCCACACATGAATGGTCTCAGGATGCTTTACTGTTGGCATGACACAGGACTGATGGTAGCGCTCACCTTGTCTCCTCCGGACAAGCTTTTTTTCCAAATGCCCCAAACAATCGGGAAGGGAATTCATCAGAGAAAATGACTTTACCCCAGTCCTCAGCAGTCCAATCCCTGTACCTTTTGCAGAATATCAGTCTGTCCCTAATGTTTTTCCTGGAGAGAAGTGGCTTCTTTGCTGCCCTCTTTGACACCAGGCCATCCTCCAAAAGTCTTCGCCTCACCAGTGCGTGCAGATGCACTCACACCTACCTGCTGCCATTTCTGAGCAAGCTTTGTACTGGTGGTGCTCCGATCCAATCACTTTCTTGGGCACCCTGAAGCCTTCTTCACAACAATTGAACCCACATAAATCATTTAGAGCTGTTTTCCTGCAGAGGGCAGAGTTTTACTACTTGTAAGTTTGAATATGCTGCTCAGAGCTCAGAGACTAGAATGCCCCCAGCCCTGAGAGGACTGTTGCTGCTGCAGATTCCTCTCCCAACACACTGACTGGTACACAAAATTATTCACATTTGTGAATTTCTGTTTTTGTTGTTGGTGAAATGGAAATGGAAAGGGAACTGTTTCCTCTGTAGAAGACATGCATGTTTGATGTCTCTTTAATGTCTTTCTATTCACAGGGAGGGGATTGTTTGGGAAAGAGGATGTTGGGTGAGAACAGAGGGAGAGAGAGAGATGATACACTGAACAGAGAGAGGCTAATTCAATGAAGCTCTGTGAGATGAACGAAGCGGCAGGCTGGCAGCAGCTATTAAAATCTGCATAGAAATGTTATTCCATTACTTCCTCATGCAAAGGGCCCCCGCTGTGAAACATGGAGTAGAGAAGACAGTGCCCGGTGAACCATGGCTCTATTCTAACCATTCTCCCAGTCTGATCCTCTTCAAGCACCTTCTTCTTGCAGGGCTCTCGTCGCGTGGCTTCTCACTGCAGTAATTGCCCGAGCAGAGCAGATGCCAGGAGATTTAATTAACTCAAATCGACATTCCAGTGTGTGCCACAGGGATTTTTTTTGCCAAGCAGACTGGTAGGGATCTTTAGAGCATAATAGAGGGAGATAGAGAGAGGATATAGAGTATGTCCCTATTCTACTTCAGGGTGATGAGAAACTGGTCTTTTTCAAGTCATTTTTCCCTGATCGAGCCAGAGAATGGGGAGGACAAAAAATGTAAGTTGTATTGTCACATACTCTGGGTAGGTCCAGTCAAATGTATTGGTTTACAGGGTAAACCGTAGCAGTACAGTGTCCCTGGAGCAAATTAGGGTTAAGTGCCTTGCTCAAGGGCACATCAACAGATTTTTCACCTTGTGTGCTTGAGATTTCAAACCAGCGACCTTTCAACTACTGGCCCAATACTCTAAATGCTAGGCTACCTGCCATCTTTAAATGGGAGTAGAGGCAGAGAGCAAAATAAGTGCAGTACCAGTCAGCTAAGACTAGAGGTCGACCGATTAATCGGAATGGACAATTAATTAGGGCCGATTTCAAGTTTTCATAAGAGTCGGTAATCTGCATTTTTGTACACTGATCATCTACTTCGCCAAACGGGTGATTGCACCAATGTGTACCTAACCATAAACATCAATGCCTTTCTTAAAATCAATACACAAGTATATATTTTTAAACCTGCATATTTAGTTCATATTGCCTGTAACATGAATTTCTTTTAACTAGGGAAATTGTGTCACTTCTCTTGTGTTCATTGCACGCAGAGTCAGGGTATATGCAGCAGTTTGGGCCGCCTGGCTCGTTGCGAACTCTGAAGACTATTTCTTCCTAACAAAGACAGCCAACTTCGCCAAACGGGATGATTTAACAAAAGCGCATTTGTGAAAAAAGCATAATCGTTGCACAAATGTACCTAACCATAAACATCAATGCCTTTCTTAAAATCAATACACAGAAGTATATACACTGCTCAAAAAAATAAAGGGAACACTTAAACAACACAATGTAACTCCAAGTGAATCACACTTCTGTGAAATCAAACTGTCCACTTAGGAAGCAACACTGATTGACAATAAATTTCACATGCTGTTGTGCAAATGGAATAGACAACAGGTGGAGATTATAGGCAATTAGCAAGACACCCCCAATAAAGGAGTGGTTCTGCAGTTTGTGACCACAGACCACTTCTTAGTTCCTATGCTTCCTGGCTGATGTTTTGGTCACTTTTGAATGCTGGCGGTGCTTTCACTCTAGTGGTAGCATGAGACGGAGTCTACAACCCATACAAGTGGCTCAGGTAGAGCAGCTCATCCAGGATAGCACATCACTGCGAGCTGTGGCAAGAAGGTTTGCTGTGTCTGTCAGCGTAGTGTCCAGAGCATGGAGGTGCTACCAAGAGACAGGCCAGTACATCAGGAGATGTGGAGGAGGCCGAAGGAGGGCAACAACCCAGCAGCAGGACCGCTACCTCCGCCTTTGTGCAAGGAGGAGCAGGAGGAGCACTGCCAGAGCCCTGCAAAATGACCTCCAGCAGGCCACAAATGTGCATGTGTCTGCTCAAACGGTCAGAAACAGACTCTATGAGGGTGGTATGAGGGCCCGACGTCCACAGGTGGGGGTTGTGCTTGCAGGACGTTTGGCATTTGCCAGAGAACACCAAGGTTGGCAAATTCGTCACTGGCGCCCTGTGCTCTTCACAGATGAAAGCAGTTTCACACTGAGCACATGTGACAGACGTGACAGTCTGGAGACGCCGTGGAGAACGTTCTGCTGCCTGCAACATCCTCCAACATGACCTGTTTGGCGGTGGGTCAGTCATGGTGTGGGGTGGCATTTCTTTGGGGGGCCGCACAGCCCTCCATGTGCTCGCCAGAGGTAGCCTGACTGCCATTAGGTACCGAGATGAGATCCTCAGACCCCTTGTGCGACCATATGCTGGGGCGGTCGGTTCTGGGTTCCTCCTAATGCAAGACAATGCTAGACCTCATGTGGCTGGAGTGTGTCAGCAGTTCCTGCAAGAGGAAGACATTGATGCTATGGACTGGCCCGCCCGTTCCCCAGACCTGAATCCAATTGAGCACATCTGGGACATCATGTCTCGCTCCATCCACCAAGAGGACTGTCCAGGAGTTGGCGGATGCTTTAGTCCAGGTCTGGGAGGAGATCCCTCAGGAGACCATCCGCCACCTCATCAGGAGCATGCCCAGGCGTTGTAGGGAGGTCATACAGGCACGTGGAGGCCACACACACGACTGAGCCTCATTTGGACTTGTTTTAAGGACATTACATCAAAGTTGGATCAGCCTGTAGTGTGGTATTCCACTTTAATTTTGAGTGTGACTCCAAATCCAGACCTCCATGGGTTGATACATTTGATTTCCATTGATCATTTTTGTGTGATTTTGTTGTATTTGAGGCTAAATTGATTTGATTGATGTATTATATTAAGTTAAAATAAAAGTGTTAATTCAGTATTATTGAATTGTCATTATTACAAATAAATACATTTTAAAAATCAGTAAAAAAAATCGGTATCGGCTTTTTTTGGGGTCCTCCAATAATCGGTATCGGTATCGGCATTGAAAAATCATAATCGGTCGACCTCTAGCTAAGACCCAGGATGTAACAGTTCTGTGTATGTGGAACTGTAGAAACAGGAAATAAGGAGGGAGTGTAGGCCTGCTGGAAGAGAGGAGAGGGGAGTGAATGGAGAGGTGAGCATTCTAAAGCAATGTGTGTCAGGTGCTTGAGCTTTGTCAGCCATGGCTCAGTGCCCCTCATCGCTGGTTCACTGCCAGCAAGTTTTCCTTTCATGCCCTAGGCTACTAATGAGTTTGTCTTTACAATCACTGAATTACACCCAGCTCATCTGCAGCAATGTGACAAAGTTGTTTACCCTCTTCTCCTTGTAATATTTTACTACAGTGGGGCAAAAAAGTATTTAGTCAGCCACCAATTGTGCAAGTTCTCCCACTTAAAATGATGAGTGGGCTGTAATTTTCATCATTGGTACCCTTCAACTATGACAGACAAAATGAGAAAAAAAATCCAGAATATCACATTGTAGGATTTGTAATGAATTTATTTGCAAATTATGGTGGAAAATAAGTATTTGGTCAATAACAAAAGTTTATCTCAATACTTTGTTATATACCCTTTGTTGGCAATGACAGAGGTCAAACGTTTTCTGTAAGTCTTCACAAGGTTTTCACACACTGTTGCTGGTATTTTGGCCCATTCCTCCATGCAGATCTCCTCTAGAGCAGTGATGTTTTGGGGCTGTTGCTGGGCAACACCGACTTTCAACTCCCTTCAAAGATTTTCTATGGGGTTGAGATCTGGAGACTGGCTAGGCCACTCCAGGACCTTGAAATGCTTCTTACGAAGCCACTCCTTCGGCGGTGTGTTTGGGATCATTGTCATGCTGAAAGACCCAGCCACGTTTCATCTTCAATGCCCTTGCTGATGGAAGGAGGTTTTCACTCAAAATCTCACGATACATGGCCCCATTCATGCTTTCCTTTACACGGATCAGTCGTCCTGGTCCCTTTGCAGAAAAACAGCCCCAAAGCATGATGTTTCCACCCCCATGCTTCACAGTAGGTATGGTGTTCTTTGGATGCAACTCAGCATTCTTTGTCCTCCAAACACGACGAGTTGAGTTTTTACCAAAAAGTTATATTTTGGTTTCATCTGACCATATGACATTCTCCCAATCTTCTTCTGGAACATCCAAATGCTCTCTAGCAAACTTCAGACGGGCCTGGACATGTACTGGCTTAAGCAGGGGGACACGTCTGGGACTGCAGGATTTGAGAGGCGGAGGCGTAGTGTGTTACTGATGGTAGGCTTTGTTACTTTGGTCCCAGCTCTCTGCAGGTCATTCACTAGGTCCCCCCGTGTGGTTCTGGGATTTTTGCTCAGCGTTCTAGTGATTATTTTGACCACACGGGGTGAGATCTTGCGTGGAGCCCTAGATCGAGGGAGATTATCAGTGGTCTTGTATGTCTTCCATTTCCTATTAATTGCTACCACAGTTGATTTCTCCAAACCAAGCTGCTTACCTATTGTAGATTCAGTCTTCCCAGCCTGGTGCAGGTCTACAATTCTGTTTCTAGTGTCCTTTGACAGCTCTTTGGTCTTGGCCATAGTGGAGTTTGGAGTGTGACTGTTTGAGGTTGAGGACAGGTGTCTTTTATACTGATGACAAGTTCAAACAGGTGCCATTAATACAGGTAACGAGTGGAGGACAGAGGAGCCTCTTAAAGAAGAAGTTACAGGTCTGTGAGAGCCAGAAATCTTGTTTGTTTGTAGGTGACCAAATACTTATTGTCCACCATAATTTGCAAATAAATTCATAAAAAATCCTACAATGTGATATTCTGGATTTTTTTTCTTCTCATTTTGTCTGTCATAGTTGAAGTGTACCTATGATGAAAAGTACAGGCCTCTCTCATCTTTTTAAGTGGGAGAACTTGCACAATTGGTGGCTGACTAAATACTTTTTTGCCCCACTGTATGTGGTTATAATGAATCAGAAGGCTGTTGTCAACTGTTAAATGATTAATTGTGTTGTATGCAACATGTGTTGGTGACATATCATGCATCCATATGTTGGCAGATGAGGAGTGGCATATTGTTGTTCATCAGCTAGCCTGATATATGGCAGAAATGCTCTCAGCCAGATGAGTTAATTTGTGAGGATGATTTGTTCAATTAACAGAGCAGGCTCCCTGCTGCTTACAGTATGTATTTCATATTTTGTATAAATAAGTAATGCACCGGCTTCTTATTAAGTAGCATTTAAGGATGTAAAGCCCAACCGAGAGGAAGGATAGGAAATTAATGTTTTTGCCTCAACTTTTGTTTTGTGACCCTAAATACTTCCAATATTATTAAAGAGAGATAATGGAGAGCTTCCAGTAGTGTGGTGTTCTTTGTACTGGGTCATCTGGTTTCAGCAGAAGTAATGTGGTTGAGACAGAGGGTTGCTGCAGTTAACCAAGGTCTTGTGGACTTTCTTTCTCTGTCCGCTGACTCTATCTTCAAAGGGTCCAGGCATACCTCTCTACCAGTCCTCCTGCTTCCCACTGTTTCAGGCCTCCTCTCCTGAACATTCCAAGCAGCCAAACTTCAAGTGTAAACTTGAATAACCTGGCACCTCATGGGGTATAACGAGAGGAGGCCAGACAAAATGTATCCCGTCACACAGAGGAAAGATGATGTTTTCCATAATTTAGTGTTGGAAAACAGGAGTGAACTGGGGGTCTGTTGCTTTCAGACATGCCTGCCGTTTCCTCAGAGGCTCCCACGAAGGTTGAGCGGTGGATTTCTTCTGCCCTGGCAGAGGTATTAAGTGTACACATCCCTGCATTCTCCAGCCTTGTTTTCTTTTAATAAACCTCTGCTCTCTGCTCTGCCTGCTGTCAGGCTCTCCTGAGACAGACTAGCTGGTTCTGGACCTGTGTTGGTGAGCTTAGCAGGGGAGGACATAACATTCTAGTCTTTGGCATCTCAGTGTGCCCCCTTTCCCATGGCAAGTCAGTTGAACTTTATAGTCTTTGGCAGTCTCGGAGTGCCCGCTTTCCCTTGTCGAGGGTAGCACCTAGTCTTTGGCAGTCTCGGAGTGCCTGCTTTCCCTTGTCGAGGGTAGCACCTAGTCTTTGGCAGTCTCGGGGTGCCCGCTTTCCCTTGTCGAGGGTAGCACCTAGTCTTTGACAGTCTCGGGGTGCCTGCTTTCCCTTGTCGAGGGTAGCACCTAGTCTTTGGCAGTCGCGAGGTGACCCTTTTCCTTGGCAAGGGAGGGAAGAACTTTCTAGTCATTGGCAGTCTGAAGGTGCCCCGTTCCCCCCTCTGGATGAGCTTCAACCTGTGGACAAGATGAGGGTGCAGACCCAGGTTTCACAGGACAGGAGCCAGTTGGCACAGCACCACACCTGTGGATGTTGGCACAATCATAACAATGTCTGACCTTCTTGTAGATTGTATTGTGTATATACACCTAAATGTATAGATAGACCACTGAAACACTCTTCTTATGGCCAGGTCACAGCCACAATTCACTTTGACACTACACCGTGTGAGACATGGTCGGGTTGGATTCTCTCCTCTTGATGTGATCGACTACGACGACTTCCGAGGGAAGTAACTAAGGAAGGAAGGAAACACTCTGATCCTCATCCAGTGTGTCAGGTGGTGGGACATGTCTGTGTGGAAAAGAACACCTGCAGTGCCAAGTCTTTCCCCAGTGTGTCCAGTAATGTCTAATGTCCTACAAAGTGAACCACTTAGATTTGTTACCTCATTCTAGAAATGCTGCTGCTGTTCTGGTCCACTGGGAGGCTGCTGAATGCATTGGAGAGATGGAGACCCATCATGCCACTGATGTTTTTTCCCCTAATCGTGGTGACACATAAATAAAACAGCAGACCAATGGACTGAATTGATTTCCAGAATAATTTAGAAGTGGTGAAGATTGATGGCTCTGCCTGGCTTTGGCGCAGTGCAGTAAATCATTCCCTGTCTGATTCTTTTTTCTCTCTTTCTACTGTTTTACTGTTGCTCCTTTTGACTGTGAACTCTCCTTCCTTGAAGTATTTTTTACCTCTCCTTTCTTCTGTCTTCCATCCTCATTGTTTTTCTTTCTCTACACTGAGTCTTGCTGTCTCTTGATCACCTTATCCTGACCACGTGAAAAAAAAAAATCTCTCTCCTTTCTTCTACTGGATATGGAGCAGACTTTAATACCGCAGCTCTGTGTTTCTGGAATTTGGCCGACTCATTTTCTTTCCGGAGTGGCCAAAGTATGAGGGATAGGAGGAGATAACTTGAGGGAGAACTGGCTTACATTGGAAATAATATCATAGCTGAATTTAATTAGATCTCACAGTGGTAGGAGCCTGACTCTAGTGGTCAGAATTAGCTTTAAACCAACCAGGGCACCAGACAGCGACGGGGCCTGGTCTGACTCAGTGGTGTTGGAATCTGTGGTAGAGGCTAGTGTGGATCACAGTAAGCTAATGAATGCAGGTGATTACAGTATGTCTTTGCCTGACTGTGTGTGACTGACTGACTCCCCAATGCATTGATCTGATCCCAGACCTGCTTGATATGCTTGTCCAGGAGATCACTCCAGACTGAACTCCTGTCCTTTAATCCAGCAGTCTGACTCACGTATAGGTTTAATCCCACCACGTATGCGTTTTGTTGCTCCAGGTCCACACACCGTATGGCACAGATGTACTGTACATTCAGCCTCCATGCCTTGTGTTGTGTGTGTTATTAGTATCTTCTTCCCTGCTGCACGCATGCAGGTGCACTGACCTCAGGCCAGACCAGGGCTCACACAGATTAGAGTAGTGTTTTTTTTTTTCATTTCCGCTCATCCACAGCGACCGACTGCCTGGGTGCTCCGGCATTCCACACAGTCCATTGGAATTAAGGGAGAGGCTTGTGGAAAAGCAGGGTATGCACTGAGGAATGTCTCTGTTATCTCAGGGAGGGAGCAGGGGACCCGGGACCCCTTCACTCCGCTACGCAGGGCCATCTGGGGGGCCCAGCCGGCCTGTCATCAAAGGTTTTAGTCACCTCCACTCCTGATTGGCTTAGCCTGGCCAGAGAGGTTCCTGTGCCCCAATCAGAGTGCTTCGGAACTCTAATTTTAGAATTTCTGCTTTTTAAATCAATACCCGCACTCAAAATCAGAATTGTGAAATCAGAATCTCAAAATTGTGGATATCAGACAAGGTTTGCTCTACTCTGACTGGCTACTTGATTGCTCACTGAGTCTGGGTGGTAGTGGTGGGAGGGGAGGGGGGGGACACCGGAGGGGAGGGACTCTGAGCACAGTACACTGAGCTAAGGGAATGTCACATTGTTTAAAGTTAGGGTTTGGGCATAGTCGTTTTCCATTGTTTGGATAGTTTGAGGTTGTTTTACTTTTTGATGTTCGCTTTTGTTGTAAATATGTATAATTTAAATTGGGATGTGGAAATGTTTAATTCATGTTTTCGGAAGGAAGAGTTTTCTTTATTGCGAGACCACGACGGAATTTGCGTTGTTGTTTATGCACTGAAATATTCATTTGAGGTGTGAGAAAAGAGTGCACTAAGAGCATTTCCATATTCAACATTCTGTTTTTTTCTCATTATTTAAGGTATATTGCCATATTGCCCTGAAACTCATACAAGCTGCTCTTGAGTGTCTTTAAAATATTTTTAACACACCGTGTTTCACATTGTAGTTACTAAGTAAATAAAACACTTACTTACAGGAAAGTATGACAGTGATATATTTGTACATTGCTCATATAAATTGAGCTTGTGATTGAAGGCATTTCCCAGAACAGGAAAGATCCTTTATATTCATTGTGTAATCTCACTGCAAAGATGTCTGTTATATGGAAATAAGAAAGATAATTTTTTCTTCTTCTAAGAATAAGAAAAATAACATAATTAATTTTTAAAAATGACCCAATCAAGGCAGGCCCCCCCAGTTACCCATGTGTGTTACGGCTTTCTTCCGTTGAAAGAGAGTCGGACCAAAATGCAGCGTGGTAAGTTAGATACATATTTAATGATGAAGAAAAAACGAACAAAACAAAACAACAAACGTAACGTGAAAACCTAAACAGTCTATCTTGTGCTAACACACACAGAGACATGAACAATCACCCACAAACACACAGTGAAACCCGGGCTACCTAAATATGGTTCCCAATCAGAGACAACGATAATCACCTGACTCTGATTGAGAACCGCCTCAGGCAGCCATAGACTTTACTAGACAACCCTACTCAGCCACAATCCCAATACCTACTATAACCCCAATACAAAAACACAACACAAAATAAACCCATGTCACACCCTGGCCTGACCAAATAAATATATAAACACAAAATACTAAGACCAGGGCGTGACAATGTGGGCCCCATACCTCCTCTCCTCACCCCATCTGATGACTAGCAGAGCGGCAGCAGCAGACTGTTTACACTCATTGAGCGCGGGCTGTTTCATGTGTACCATTCTTTTCTATTCTGTGGCTGTCTCTGTGTTTGGAGCCACACTATAGAATAATATGATGCATTTTGAGAGCCTTTCTCCTTATGAGAAATAGGCATGTCCGCGTGAAGATGTTTTGAGTATATGTGCATTTGGAAAGTATACAGACCCCTTGACTTTTTCCACATTTTGTTATGTTACAGCCTTAGTCTAAAATTGACGAAATAGTAATTTTTTCCTACACACAATACTCCATAATGACAAAGCAAAAACAGTTTTCTTTACATTTTTGCAAATTGATATATATCCATATAAATAAAAACATATTTACATACAGTGCCCTGCGAAAGTATTCAGCCTCCTTGAACTTTGCGACCTTTTGCCACATTTCAGGCTTCAAACATAAAGATATAAAACTGTATTTTTTTGTGAAGAATCAACAACAAGTGGGACACAATCATGAAGTGGAATGACATTTATTGGATATTTCAAACTTTTTTAACATATCAAAAACTGAAAAATTGGGCGTGCAAAATTATTCAGCCCCCTTAAGTTAATACTTTGTAGCGCCACCTTTTGCTGCGATTACAGCTGTAAGTCGCTTGGGGTATGTCTCTATCAGTTTTGCACATCGAGAGACTGACATTTTTCCCATTCCTCCTTGCAAATCAGCTCGAGCTCAGTGAGGTTGGATGGAGAGCATTTGTGAACAGCAATTTTCAGTTCTTTCCACAGATTCTCGATTGGATTCAGGTCTGGACTTTGACTTGGCCATTCTAACACCTGGATATGTTTATTTTTGAACCATTCCATTGTAGATTTTGCTTTATGTTTTGGATCATTGTCTTGTTGGAAGACAAATCTCCGTCCCAGTCTCAGGTCTTTTGCAGACTCCATCAGGTTTTCTTCCAGAATGGTCCTGTATTTGGCTCCATCCATCTTCCCATCAATTTTAACCATCTTCCCTGTCCCTGCTGAAGAAAAGCAGGCCCAAACCATGATGCTGCCACCACCATGTTTGACAGTGGGGATGGTGTGTTCATTGTGATGAGCTGTGTTGCTTTTACGCCAAACATAACGTTTTGCATTGTTGCCAAAAAGTTCAATTTTGGTTTCATCTGACCAGAGCACCTTCTTCCACATGTTTGGTGTGTCTCCCAGGTGGCTTGTGGCCAACTTTAAACGACACTTTTTATGGATATCTTTAAGAAATGGCTTTCTTCTTGCCACTCTTCCATAATGGCCAGATTTGTGCAATATACGACTTATTGTTGTCCTCCAGCTCTAGGAAGAGTCTTGGTGGTTCCAAACTTCTTCCATTTAAGAATGATGGAGGCCAATGCATTCATGAGGACCTGCAATGCTGCAGAAATGTTTTGGTACTCTTTCCCAGATCTGTGCCTCAACACATTCCTATCTCGGGGCACTACGGACAATTTCTTCGACCTCATGGCTTGGTTTTTGCTCTGACATGCACTATCAACTGTGGGACCTTGTATAGACAGGTGTGTGCCTTTCCAATTCAATTTACCACAGGTGGACTCCAATAAAGTTGTAGAAACATCTCTAAGATTATCAATATAAACAGGATGCACCGGAGCTAAATTTCCAGTCTCATAGCAAAGGGCCTGAATACTTATGAAAATAAGGTATTTCAGTTTTTTGTTTTATACATATATAAAAATGTCTAAAAATCTGTTTTTTTCGCTTTGTCACTATGGGGTATTATTTTATTTATCTGTCAGGTGTTGCTCCAGCACCCTCAGCACCCCTACTTCCTGTAGCTATGGAAATATGACACATACAGAGAAGCACTAGCAATATGGAGTATGGACACCTGCATATAATATAACACACAACCTGAGCAGTCTCCAGATTGGGGAGAAGAATGCTTGAGATGAAAGTGAGCACTGTATTCCATCATGTGTGAGAACAAATGCTATAGAAAAGCCATAAGCCACACATCTCTATTTAATAACATACAGTGGTTATGTTGCTGGTGTAAACAGGTTCACTTGGCTGAGGGACAACCTATTCTGTATTCTGTGTGCTCTGCATTTCTCTCAATCAATACAGCCTAAGATTATCCCTCACTCTATTAACATATCCTTTTTAAGAGAATGATTTGTACATTTCCTTGACATTATTGGTGAACGATCAAACCAAACACTGTTTGCGGGAAACATGAGTGCCAGCCCCTACTCCAGCCCCTTCTCCGGCCCCTGCTCCAATTCCAGACCCATCTCTAGCCCCTTCTCCAATTCCAGACCCATCTCGAGCCTCTTCTCTAGCCCCTCCTCCAACCCCATCTCCAGTCCCTGCTCTAGCCTCAACCCCAGCCCCAGATCTAGCCCCTCCTCCAACCCCATCTCCAGTCCCTGCTCTAGCCTCAACCCCAGCCCCAGATCTAGCCCCTCCTCCAACCCCATCTCCAGTCCCTGCTCTAGCCTCAACCCCAGCCCCAGATCTAGCCCCTCCTCCAACCCCATCTCCAGTCCCTGCTCTAGCCTCAACCCCAGCCCCAGATCTAGCCCCTCCTCCAACCCCATCTCCAGTCCCTGCTCCAACCTCAACCCCAGCCCCAGATCTAGCCCCTCCTCCAACCCCATCTCCAGTCCCTGCTCTAGCCTCAACCCCAGCCCCAGATCTAGCCCCTCCTCCAACCCCATCTCCAGTCCCTGCTCTAGCCTCAACCCCAGCCCCAGATTTAGCCCCTCAACTTCCCAAGCACCAGCAAGCAGAAAGAGGAAAACAACTCAATCACTCCCTCCTCCCAGTGCCCAGACAGCCTCTGACAGGCCACATACAGTAAAGACCAGGGAATCTTCTATGGGTCCATCACTTACTGTAATTTCCCAGCATGCAGCAGCACGCCCATACTGAGAAATCATGTGTGCCAGGAAATCGATTTAAAAAGATAAATAAATAAATATGAAACAGGTTTAAAATGGGATAGATCCACACGTAAAGTGAAGCAAATCACGGAAGCTGGGTACAGAGGCAATCAACAAAGCAGTTCAGTCTGATTTCAAACAATAACGACACACATAGTTTAATTTAAAAAATATACAGAACTATATCCACGTCCAAATGTTGTGAATTCTATATATTTATGTCATAGTCACCAGTCAAATCCATTGCACTCAAAAGTTACTTCAACCAGTGAATGCTAGTTATGCTCTCTATTCTACCAGTCTGTCTCAATGAGCGTTAGCATGCTAATAGCAGACCCTGCACACAGAAATGTCCATATTTTGAAGCGGTATGCAGTAGGTTGGTAATGATATCACTAAGGTATGTTGTAGCTGACATTTCAAACAACATTCCCAGCTAATGAGAAAACAGTCATGGTATTTCATTTAAGAGAATTAACCATTTTTAACAAGGCACCCTTGGGGCTAATTTGAATGTGTGCCAACAGCAGATTTTGTGGGATTTTTACATCCGCACCCCAGTACAACCCATGTGACCGCAGTGAAACGTCACTCTGTGCGGTACTATGGCAATCTTTGTTCTGGATACCGTAGAGATGAATAAGTAGGGGATTCACAATACATAATTTCTTTCTGATCTTATATACTCCTTTTGAGCATTTGGCAAAAACAATTAGAAATCACCATCAAATCAAAGTGTATTTGTCACGTGCGCCGAATACAAGAGGTGTAGACCTTACAGTGAAATGCTTACTTACAGGCTCTAACCAATAGTGCAAAAAAGGTATTAGGTGAACAATAGGTAAGTAAAGAAATAAAACAACATTAAAAACACAGGCTATATACAGTAGCGAGGCTATAAAAGTAGCGAGGCTACATACAGACACTGGTTAGTCAGACTGATTGCGGTAGTATGTACATGTAGCTATGGTTAAAGTGACTATGCATATATGATGAACAGAGAGTAGCAGTAATGTAAAAGAGGGGTTGGCGGGTGGTGGGACAAAATGCAGATAGTCCGGTTAGCCAATGTGCGGAAGCACTGTTTGGTCGGCCCAATTGGGGTAGTATGTACATGAATGTATAGTTAAAGTGACTGTGCATATATGATAAACAGAGGGTAGCAGCAGTGTAAAAGAGGGGTTGGGGGGGGGGGCACACAATGCAAATAGTCCGGGTAGCCATTTGATTACCTGTTCAGGAGTAATATGGCTTGGGGGTAAAAACTGTTGAGATGCCTTTTTGTCCTATACTTGGCACTCCGGTACCGCTTGACATGCGTTAGTAGAGAGAACAGTCTATGACTGGGGTGGCTGGGGTCTTTGACAATTTTTAGGGCCTTCCTCTGACACCGCCTGGTGTAGAGGTCCTGGATGGCAGGCAGCTTAGCCCCAGTGATGTACTGGGCCATACGCACTACCCTCTGTAGTGCCTTGTGGTCAAAGGCCAGGCAGTTGCCGTACCAGGCAGTGATGCAACCAGTTAGGATGCTCTCGATGTTGCAGCTGTAGAACCTTTTGAGGATCTCAGGACCCATGCCAAATCTTTTTAGTTTCCTGAGGGGGAATAGGCTTTGTCGTGCCCTCTTCAACATACACTAGCAGACATTTTAATAATGACCTCCTCATTATACTGCAATAATAAAAAGGCATAGATCAGCTGCCTGTCCTCCCCAATGACCGTATGGTCCTTTTCATGTGTGATGGGAAACCTGCCTCATACCTCATATCTCAGGCCTTGGATGTAGTAAAGGCAG
Organism: Oncorhynchus kisutch; assembly: GCF_002021735.2. NCBI lineage: Eukaryota > Metazoa > Chordata > Actinopteri > Salmoniformes > Salmonidae > Oncorhynchus > Oncorhynchus kisutch. The sequence goes on from NC_034176.2 coordinate 61,984,652, forward strand.
TGGGGTGGAGTTAGTGGGTTTATTAGGATCTGCAGAGTTGATCTCATTTTCTCCCTCCCTCTCTCTGCCTGTCACTCATTCTCTCTCTCTCTCTCTCTCTCTCTCCCTTGCCCTCTTTCTCTCTCTTTCAGTTCTCTGAGGGCTTTTACTCCAGGGCAAGCTGTGACTCAGTCAGACTGCCTTTAAAAATGTCTGAACTCCAGTGTGTAATCCAGTATGACCTACCCTCTAGACTCCTGTACTTGCACATTTTTAGAAAGTGAGTAACTGGATGACAGCTGAAATGTTTGCATGCCAGTCGAATACCTTTGCATAATGTTCCCAACAAAGTATTATTGGAAATTACGATATGTTTGGTACACAATGCATGTACTGTTTACTGGCAAGGGGCACAGACCCTCTATTTAAGGGAGTTGTCTTTAGAAAAACAACAGGGATCTCTCACCATTGCTTTCTTTGATTTCACTGAAATGATTTTCTCAGTTCAGGAAACTTCAAATTGACTAAATTAAGTATCCTTTCATGTAGTCTCTCTCTCTCTCTGTCTCTGTCTCTCTCTCTGTCTCTCTCTCTCTCTCTCTCTCTCTCTCTCTCTCTCTCTCTCTCTCTGTCTCTCTGTCTCTCTCTGTCTGTTTGTGTTGTCTTCTCTCTGTACACAGAACTCAGCTCTGTTTGTGTTCTGTCCCAGTGGTGTCATTTCCATGTGTTGTTTAGATGTCACATGGTCCAGCCTGTAGCACTGTTTGACACAATGAGGCCCCAGTTGATAGGTGCAGGCATACTGATGCCAATCACATCTCCATGCAAATTCTGTTTGCTCTAAATGGGACTCAGAGGAGTGGGGGAAATCTGCCTGAATTGTGTCAGAGATGTGACAAGGGCACCAGAGAGACAAGCACAAATGATGATTATCCAGAAACCGCTATTTTTGTTTTTAATTTGAAGTTCTATGGTGTTTTTGAATTCTACTTCATGCACAGTGTTGAGCGTACGTGATTGACTCCAGTGTTTTTTTCCAATGGGTGAATGAGTTAACTACTTTCAGTCTCATGTCTATTTGTGGAAAAGCCGTGTGAGCATACAGTGCCTTGCGAAAGTATTCGGACCCCTTGAACTTTGCGACCTTTTGCCACATTTCAGGCTTCAAACATAAAGATATAAAACTGTATTTTTTTGTGAAGAATCAACAACAAGTGGGACACAATTATGAAGTGGAACGACATTTATTGGATATTTCTAACTTTTTTAACAAATCAAAAACTGAAAAATTGGGCGTGCAAAATTATTCAGCCCCTTTACATTCAGTGCAGCAAACTCTGTCCAGAAGTTCAGTGAGGATCTCTGAATGATCCAATGTTGACCTAAATGACTAATGATGATAAATACAATCGACCTGTGTGTAATCAAGTCTCCGTATAAATGCACCTGCACTGTGATAGTCTCAGAGGTCCGTTAAAAGCGCAGAGAGCATCATGAAGAACAAGGAACACACCAGGCAGGTCCGAGATACTGTTGTGAAGAAGTTTAAAGCCGGATTTGGATACAAAAAGATTTCCCAAGCTTTAAACATCCCAAGGAGCACTGTGCAAGCGATAATATTGAAATGGAAGGAGTATCAGACCACTGCAAATCTACCAAGACCTGGTCGTCCCTCTAAACTTTCAGCTCATACAAGGAGAAGACTGATCAGAGATGCAGCCAAGAGGCCCATGATCACTCTGGATGAACTGCAGAGATCTACAGCTGAGGTGGGAGACTCTGTCCATAGGACAACAATCAGTCGTATATTGCACAAATCTGGCCTTTATGGAAGAGTGGCAAGAAGAAAGCCATTTCTTAAAGATATCCATAACAAGTGTCGTTTAAAGTTTGCCACAAGCCACCTGGGAAACACACCAAACATGTGGAAGAAGGTGCTCTGGTCAGATGAAACCAAAATCGAACTTTTTGGCAACAATGCAAAACGTTATGTTTGGCGAAAAAGCAACACAGCTCATCACCCTGAACACACCATCCCCACTGTCAAACATGGTGGTGGCAGCATCATGGTTTGGGCCTGCTTTTCTTCAGCAGGGACAGGGAAGATGGTTAAAATTGATGGGAAGATGGATGGAGCCAAATACAGGACCATTCTGGAAGAAAACCTAATGGAGTCTGCAAAAGACCTGAGACTGGGACGGAAATTTGTCTTCCAACAAGACAATGATCCAAAACATAAAGCAAAATCTACAATGGAATGGTTCAAAAATAAACATATCCAGGTGTTAGAATGGCCAAGTCAAAGTCCAGACCTGAATCCAATCGAGAATCTGTGGAAAGAACTGAAAACTGCTGTTCACAAATGCTCTCCATCCAACCTCACTGATCTCGAGCTGTTTTGCAAGGAGGAATGGGAAAAAATGTCAAAAATGGCAAACTTCAAGGGGGCCGAATACTTTCGCAAGGCACTGTATTTGGGTATCTGCACATGTGACGTGAGAACACAGGAACTGTCTATATGCTCTGGCATAGGATACTGTAAAGCCCCAGTCAGACCAGCTCTGACTGCCAGGCCACAGCCCCCTATCCCCCTAGACCCCACCCGAGGTCTGTGGCTTAGAGCTGCTTTCAGGGAAGATCCTTTTCTGCTGAGTTCATCAGGCTCGTCCCTTTGAGCATGGAGCCGACGGACAGCCTTGTGGCCCTTTCTCTCTTTTCATGCAACAAATGTGCTAAAACAGCAGTCCGTAATCACTTGGCATTAGGAGCCGTTGTGTGAGGCATTAGCGGTTAGAATTGACCGGTGGGACGTTATAAAAATGAGTCTGACACTGAACACCAAAGCTGATGAGGCTTGATCCTGGCAGTGGAAGAGAGGGGGATTAAACAGAGCACACTGGAGCTTTAGCGGGGTCCCATCCCATGATGCCTCTGGTCTGCCGCTGTCTCCCTGCTCTCTGACTATCTGACTGTCATGTCAGGACCAGGCAGGCCCTCTCTTTTACCTCCCTCTAGTCTCCACAAAGACTCCTGCCTGCTCCACAAAGACTCCTGCCTGCTCCACAAAGACTCCTGCCTGCTCCACAAAGGCTCTTGCCTTATTTTAACAGAGGTGTGGCTACGTATATATGGGAGGGACATCTTATGTAATAAGCAACGGTTGACAATATTACACCTGAATGATGGAGGAGTGTATAGCCTATACTGAACTGTGGTCCCTATAGACCCCTTCTCTGGAGCTGAAGAAGGCAAACTGTATTTGAGAGATAATTAACTGTTATCTCTATTAGTACACCTCTGCACGTGCTTAGTGGCACAGCCTGGCAGTGTAGAGAGAGGGGGGAGAGGGGGAGACAGAGAGTGAGTGCTCCACTCCATGTTCACACAAGAGGCTCAGTGCGGTGGGTCGATGTCAATGAGGGCTGCATTCCAACTATGCGCGCTGTTTTGACTCAATCGCTGACGGGGCAGGTCTGCACATCAGAACTGGGGTTTAATCATGGCTCTCCTTTAACATTATCAGAGTGTTATCAGCAGCGTTAGCTGTGAATCACATTATTCCCTCTCATCCATGTACCACTAAATCACATGTTTTGCCCATCACCTCACAGCCACTTTCAATTGGGAACTCAATTTAGTTGACTAAACTTCTCCTCTCTGCTAGGTATTCAGAACATTTCCACTGTGACCCATTGGTGTTTTACCGTTTATCCTCATGGACTGTGAATGATCAGTATTTTTCTCTCCTGTCTAAAGCACTCCTCTTCCTCCCTGTGTGAGTACTGAACAGTAGTCTCATGGTGTTGGAATACCCCAGTGACAGGTAGTACCATGAGAACAATTACTAGTATCACAGATTAGTATCACAGAGGAGAGGGCTCCTAAACAGCTTCTACCCCCAAGCCATCAGACTGTTGAACAATTCATGAAATGGCTACCTGGACTATTTGCATTTGCAAGTTTTTTTACACAGCTGCTGCTTGCTGTTTATTATCTATGCATAATCACTTTACTGATACTTACATGTATATATTACCTCAATTACCTCAATTACCAAAGACTAAACCTGTACCCCCGCACTTTGACTCGAAAAGGGTACCCCCTGTATATAGCCTCGTTATTGTTATTTTATTGTGTAACTTTTTTTACCTTCGAGTAAAGACAATATTTGCTGAATTAACTATTTTCTTAAAACTGCATTGATGGTTAAGGGCTTGTAAGTAAAAATTTCACTGTAAGTACTAAACCTGTTGTATTCGCCTCATGTGAGAAATATAATTAGATTTGAATTAATGGACTCCACACTCCTCCTGTCTCACTGTGACGGGAAGGAACCCATGGATGTGGTACATACTACACTGCTCAAAAAAATAAAGGGAACACTTAAACAACACAATGTAACTCCAAGTCAATCACACTTCTGTGAAATCAAACTGTCCACTTAGGAAGCAACACTGATTGACAATAAATTTCACATGCTGTTGTGCAAATGGAATAGACAACGGGTAGAAATTATAGGCAATTAGCAAGACACCCCCAATAAAGGAGTGGTTCTGCAGGTGTTGACCAGACCACTTCTCAGTTCCTATGCTTCCTGGCTGATGTTTTGGTCACTTTTGAATGCTGGCGGTGCTTTCACTCATGTGGTAGCATGAGACGGAGTCTACAACCCACACAAGTGGCTCAGGTAGTGCAGCTCATCCAGGATGGCACATCAATGCGAGCTGTGGCAAGAAGGTTTGCTGTGTCTGTCAGCGTAGTGTCCAGAGCATGGAGGCGCTACCAGGAGACAGGCCAGTACATCAGGAGACGTGGAGGAGGCCGTAGGAGGGCAACAACCCAGCAGTAGGACCGCTACCTCCGCCTTTGTGCAAGGAGGAGCAGGAGGAGCACTGCCAAGGCCCTGTAAAATGACCTCCAGCAGGCCACAAATGTGCATGTGTCTGCTCAAACGGTCAGAAACAGACTCCATGAGGGTGGTACGAGGGCCCGACGTCCACAGGTGGGGGTTGTGCTTACAGCCCAACACCAGTGCAGGACGTTTGGCATTTGCCAGAGAACACCAAGGTTGGCAAATTCGCCACTGGCGCCCTGTGCTCTTCACAGATGAAAGCAGGTTCACACTGAGCACATGTGACAGTCTGGAGATGCCGTGGAGAACGTTCTGCTGCCTGCAACATCCTCCAGCATGACCGATTTGGCGGTGGGTCAGTCATGGTGTGGGGTGGCATTTCTTTGGGGGGCCGCACAGCCCTCCATGTGCTCGCCAGAGATAGACTGACTGCCATTAGGTACCGAGATGAGATCCTCAGACCCCTTGTGAGACCATATGCTGGTGCGGTTGGCCCTGGGTTCCTCCTAATGCAAGACAATGCTAGACCTCATGTGGCTGGAATGTGTCAGCAGTTCCTGCAAGAGGAAGGCATTGATGCTATGGACTGGCCCGCCCGTTCCCCAGACCTGCATCCAATTGAGCACATCTGGGACATCATGTCTCGCTCCATCCACCGTTGCACCACAGACTGTCCAGGAGTTGGCGGATGCTTTAGTCCAGGTCTGGGAGGAGATCCCTCAGGAGTTCATCCGCCACCTCATCAGGAGCATGACCAGGCGTTGTAGGGAGGTCATACAGGCACGTGGAGGCCACACACACTACTGAGCCTCATTTTGACTTGTTTTAAGGACATTACATCAAAGTTGGATCAGCCTGTAGTGTGGTTTTCCACTTTAATTTTAAGTGTGACTCAAAATCCAGACCTCCATGGGTTGATAAATTTGATCACATTTTTGTGTGATTTTGTTGTCAGCACATTCAACTATGTAAAGAAAAATGTATTTAATAAGAATATTTTATTCATTCAGATCTAGGATGTGTTATTTTAGTGTTCCCTTTATTTTTTTGAGCAGTGTATATAGCCCACCTCAGCCTCACCACTCCTCTCCCATCTTCCTCCTCTCCTCCTTCTCGTCATAGTATGTGGAATGCGGTTCTCCCCAGCCCCTGAACCTCTGTCTGTCTGTATTGGGGCTGGCTGCGGTAAAGAGCTTGTGTCATAATTGGTCTGTTTGAGTGCCTTAGAGACAAGCTCACAGTAATGTGCAGAGTGAGCACTTTTTTCCCCCCAAGCTGCTGTGCTGGGGCAGGACCGTGCAACTAACTTCCAGATGTTTCTCCTCCAGTTTTAGATGTTTCACTATTCATGAGTGTTTGTGTTTTTGCCTGCAATCAGAATTGACTTTTTGAAGCTGTGATTTAAAAAAATTAAAAAATAAATTGAAACAGAGAGAGATCTGTTTGCCGTCTCAGGATACCAACAGTATTGTCCATGTGATGATATTTTATCATTTAAGGCACTAAAAACACCTGTCTAGACACACTGGCTGAGATGGTTACTGTGCCATTCTATATTATTGAGCCCTCAGCGCTCTGTGAATTTGTCCATCAGAGCTCTGTGAATTTGACCCTCAGAGCTCTGTGAATTTTTTGATTGCAGACACTGTAGCCTTGGAGTAGAATGATGTAAAGTGCTGCTTCCGTCCACTGTGTGAATTCAACATTTTGACTGATGACTCTCTGGAATAGAAACAGTTTCAGGTGTTTTGGTCGCTCATTGATCTGTTCCAGCCGTGACATACAGAAAGTGGCCACCGAGGAATGTCCTCGTTTATCCCACTGTATGCACTCGTCCAATGCACCCACCCCCATCTCTCTCTCTCCCTCTCTCCCACTACTGAGGCCCACCCCTCTGCCGCTGCTGCTCCACCTTCTGAAGTACCGTACATGTGCTGCTCTACAGTATCGACCTCTGGGCTCTCTCTTGCTCTATAATGAAAAGGTTAGCCACTGAATCACTCCAGATAAAGGTGAGAGAGCAGGCCCTTGAATTACAATCAGAGCAGAACAGAATGAACTTTCCTGTCCAAGATAAAGGTTTTGTACTTCCTGGTCCCTGTATGTAGTAGGTAAAGCATTTAGTGTTTGTGTGAGCATGCATACTGTACATATGAGCGTGAAATCACAGTGGAACAGAGAATGGACAGATGCACTTTCTGCAGAGCTGACAGACAGTAAGAGTTATGGCCTGTGTTCTGAAACAACTGCAGCTCATGTTTCAGTGAAGACAGTTAGCAGTAGGTGTGAAAGTGACATTTGACACGTATTTGAATTCTAGCGAGGATTGAGGATTTACTTATGTTATGCAGGGTAAAATGTGGATTTCATGCCGCTGTGCGACAGTAATAATATTTTACGTGCGCTGTCTCTCAGGAATTAGTGGCCATGAGTGGAGATGAATGAGCTAAGCACTGGGGGACCACTGGACCTTGACCACATAATTATGTCAATATAGCGATGGTGTGCGTGACTGCGAGTGTATGCATGCTTGTTAAGCTCCCTCCCTCAGGAAATACCAGAGGAACACCTCCTTGTGTCCCATCCTGTTTCCCCCAGCTCCATGGCAATGGCCGCCCTTCCAGGCTAAAACGTACACACATACACAAAAACAAATACACACACAACACGAAAACACACACACGTTAGTATAGGCAACACTTCTCACGAAAGGAGAGCTCCTGTTTTGTTTTGTCTTTCACATCACTGCATTACAGGAGACAGCCAATACAGCAGCCCAGACATTTGACCTGCTGTTTTTATGACACCAACTCTTTACCGTCTCATATTGAACACATTAACCTGTTACAGTAAAGGTAACAGTACAGCCTCTCTCGTCCTGGAGGTCTCTGTGAGGGAGACTGGTAGGTTCCCTCCCCTCTGCCCATGTCAGTGATAATGTGAGGGGAATGTTATGCCAGTGGAGATGTAGTTCATGTCCATTTGCACTGTAACACCTCAGCCCACAGAATGGTGTTTGCTGATGCCCTAGACTCCCAGCAGCAGTCTGTCTGTGTTGTTTATAAAGGAACCACCCTCTCTCAGGACAGTGAACAACAAGCAGCATTTTCCCAGAAGAATCCTCCAAATTACCTTCCAGGAAGAGGCTCTCCTTTTTTCTCCTTTATTTATGAAGGACCTGTCCTGCAGAGAGTATTTACACACCATGTTGTTGCTGGTAAAGAATAGGTGTTTCCTGCCTCTGCACTCAGTACCCCACACATCATTTCTGCTGATACTGCAATGCCAGGCAGGTTTGAATGGAGTCTCTGGAAGATAAGGAGCTACTACACAGATTTGCACATGATGTGTGCATGTGTGTATGTTTGAGTGTGCTTGTGTACTTGTGCGTTTTTTCTCGGACAACCCTCTGATTGGGCTCCACACTGTTGTCATTAGTGTTGTCATCCACAACAGCAAGGTTTGCAGGAAGTCAGTCATTGTCAGCAGACTGGAGCACACCGTGTGCTTTGTTAAACCTTAAGAACAATAAGAAACGGACCTCAAATGTCAATAAACATGATTGTGTTTGGTATCCCCTAGAGTTGTCATTGTATAATGTACATTCAATGACTTTGATTTCAGCTAACTTTTTATCGTCCCTGTCTGGTTAAATTATTGACATCCGTGACTGGAAAGATAGTGGAGTGTTATCACAGTATAGAGAAAATGATTACGCCAAGTGCTTGGTATGAAACATTTCCGCACAGTATGTACCATCGCTTCACCATTTGGAGGAAGACAAATGTGGAACTGCGCACATTGTGATGAGCATGTTATATTTACCGTAATAAGTATATAAAGATGCTGAAACATTTGGGTTCTAGTAATGTAATTTAGAAATGTCTCAACAATGAGGCAAAGGTCACATTGTTTCTCGTGAGTATTTACTGCCTCGTAAATTCAATAAAATGCACTCTGGGATCTTCAGAGCATTGTTTTCAATTTCACTCTCTCATTGTAACGCAAACAATGGGATCACGTCATCAACTCTAAATGGCATAGCTAACTTGGGTAGAAACCACATTTAGATACGGCACTCACTTAGTTTCAAACTCATTAAAGTATTTTTTTCCCTCTCTCCAGAATGTATAATTCATCTCGCACAGAAATAGAATCTTTTGAGTATAACGATAAGGCTCATTTGAAATTATGGTTACCTCCTCTTGCCACTCCCAGTTGTGTTGCTGGGGAGGCTATTAGTGAGTATGCTTGAGCCATAGCGGGTTAAAGTGCTTGTGCAGAGTGGAGGGATGCCAGCCAAGCCCTGCTGCTGCCTCCAGCCTGTTGTTTGGCTAAATGTGCTCTGCTAACCATGTCAATTGAGAAAAGGAAAGGAGATTACGTTTTTTTAGATGAATGATCTGTATAACAATTTGTATTTCTGCTCCACAAGATGAAAGCGGTCTAATGGTTTGCTATCAGTAATTACTATGGTAATTCACTCGCAATGTATCCTCTCAGAATATTCTGTAAACTGTAAACTGCATTATTGGAATCTATTTGAGTTTAATCTTGACATTTTTTATGTTTTTTTAAATCAAGTTAGTTGTCAGATGTTAATTGTATTGAAGTAAGAATCACATCACAGCAGTGATCCCCTTAAGCAATATAACTGTTTAACTACAGAGTATTTGGGCAGCAATGAAGTTCACACCTCATAATACTTCATAACTTTTCCAAATTACAATTTATTCCAGTTTCTGGAAATGTTGTTAAAGGCTGTGCTTTTGCCACCATGTCTTTCATGTGATGAAAACATGTAGCCTTGAAGAGTGATACTAAATGTGTTGTGTGAACCAGAAAAGACTGAATAATTGAGGCCATGACCATGGAATTGGACTACTAATAACAAATCGCATAGGGGTGACACACACACACTTACCATATTTTGTTAAGCTGTGTCTGTTAACGTTTACACCTGTATAAACCCCTGTCTTTATTTCCTAGTGTCCCAGCATTCCAGTCCCACTGATCAAATTGAGTGAGGCCAGAGAGAGTTGGCTGTTCCAACGCAGACTAAACACTTTCCCCATCCACAAAGCCCTCCACTGCATTCCTGCACAACACCATGCCATAAACAATGACTTGATGTTGTTGCTGCCGATATAATTGATTGATGGAATACACATGCAATTACTGTGTGAATTGGAGGAGAGACGTAACATGAACACATTGACAGGTTTAATGGAACAACAGTTCTAGAGGCACTTAAGGATGGAGGCATGAGTTATAAGTACAGTAGGAAAAAGCCTCTCTCCTTCTCTCAATCTTTCTCACACCTTATGAAAGCCTTTTCAGTTTACTTCGTTTTTCTGTTTAGTCCTTGACAATACGATGAAAATGAGAGCTGAAACCAAGATACGATGCTGTTCTACTGTTTGTCATATGAGACTAATCTTGCCAGAATGTTCCTCAATTTCTCAATGGGATTTGAGGCATTTGTTTTTACCGATCACAAATTAGAAAGGCCAGCTATTGTGACTCACAATACAGTGTTATATGGAAAGATATTGAGGTAGCCGTTCAAGGTCGCCCAATCCAGTCTGTAGCTGGGGATAAAGACACATTTGGGACATTAACAGTGATACTTAACCCTATATCATCATTTACACTAGACCTCTGGTTTCGGATGGTGAAGCAACATAAACAGGAAAAGGAAATCCGAACGTTGAAATGGTTTAGGTTTGATCCAAAATTTAAACCAGGTATCTACAGTATGATAGAAAAGGACTGTAGAGGATGGAGAACTTCTCAGAATTTAAAGGAGAAATATGGTATGGATTTCTTCAGAAACTTACAGTTAAGGGACTATTTTGAAAAAGAGATACAAATTACAGGACCTTCTTCAATACCAAATATGACTATCCATGTGATTCAAAATGCATATAAACAGGTAATGTCCAAGACCATCTCTTCACTCTGTCATGGCCTGATAGCCTCTAGAAAAGAGTCAACTCTTTATATTAAAGCAAAATGGGGAAAGGAACTGAATATAGACATCTCAGATGAAGACTGGGACAATATATGCAGTACTCAACATACTGATACAAACTCAAGAACATGGAGAGTTTTTGGGGGGAAAATTACCTTTTTTTTTTTTTTTTGCACTCCTAGAATCAAAAGTCAAAAGCTAGATAGATGTACAACAGCCATGCTGGTGGCTGTGTGGCCATGCACATGCCAACCACACCCATGTTTTGGGGGAATGTCAGAAGATGTCATTGTTTCATGACAATGTATGTTTGGTGTTAAAAGATGTCATAGGATATGAAGTCCCTAGAACTTGCCCTGTAATGTACCTAAGTAATGTTCCATGAGTGTGATGGGCAGGGACAGATACCTGATCAAAGTTAACCTTGCTGTAAGTAAAAAAGCCCGTAACTGGTATAAAGTAGAAGCCCCAAAATGTGAAGAATGGCAAAGTATAATCCAAGAAATCTTTAATATGGAAAGCTTGACATATGCCTAAAATCCAAGTATAAAAAAGAAATCCTAGTTGTGGACAACCCCTTTCTTTCATCTTAATTGAATAGCTTGTTTTGTCTTGAAGAGGACATTTCACATTGTAAACTCCAATAGAGCGGTAGGGTGGCCTAGTGGCAGGGTAGCCTAGTGGTTAGTGTTGGGCTAGTAACCGAAAGGTTGCAAGTTCAAATCCCCGAGCTGACAAGGTACAAATCTGTCGTTCTGCCCCTGAACAAGGCAGTTAACCCACTAGGCTGTCATTGAAAATAAGATTTTGTTCTTAAAGGTAAAATAAAGAGGTTTTCCAATGCATATAAAACAATGTTAAATGTAGATTAAATGCAGATTGAACCAATAAATTGAGAGGGAGAAGTGCTGTAGGCACAGAGGAAATAGAAAATATTGATTTTTTTTTTCTCTCTCAAGCTTCAGTTTGGCTATTCTCTGTTGGAAAGTACAAGTGGGTCTTTGTCCTTGTGTGCCCTAATAGGCAACTGGGTCTTAATGTTCCCCGGTAGATATCGTCCAGTAACCATTACTAAAGGAACTCCTTGCTGTTGGTTTGACTCCACTCCTTCAGGCCCTGACCTTCAGAGGGTTCTCATTAACAGTGGAAACAGAACACAGTACCCCACTAGAGCCGTAACCGAGGCAAGAATTTCCTGAGTCAATAGAGCCCAGGGAAGATAAGACAAACTACCAATCAGATCTTAATTCAGCCCAGATGAAGATGGACGGACAGTGAAACAGGACCCTGACTTCCTCCTCCCTATACTGACTCAACTAGCATGGTGTTATTAGAACAGGGGTTACTTTCCCTCTCTTTTTCCCCCACTTTTCTTACTTTGTGAGTTTGGGAAAATATATACTCCTACATAATCATGAATGACATTTTGGCTTCATTCTAGACCGTGTGTGGTATTACTTTGACTTTTTGTGTCTCCCAAGTAATAATGAACTATTCTCCCCTTTTCACAATAATATATAGTATAAACCCCAAGTTTGATTATACTGTCCTCATTATCTTCCTGTATTTGAGAAAAGAATACACATTTGTGAAATTGCATATCTGAGTGGTTTGGCATGTAGGCTACTTTTTATTGAAGAACTTCAAGGGCAAAAATGTAGAAAGAAAACAACTGTGGACTTATCAAAGACGGCTGTTGTTGGCAGGAACTGGCCTCTAGATCTTGACCTCTCCCTCAGATTGGTTGTTCTAACAAGCAGAGAGGTGTTATAGCTCGGCCTGTGTTTATTGTTCTCCCTTTCACTCTCATCCCCCTTTTCTAAAGCTGAGAAAGAAGGACTATACCTCACCTACAACAATGGCTTTTTTAAAGCTGAGAAAGTACTATGCCTACAACAATGGTGTTGAGGGTCTATTATCTTGTAATATCCAGTTAGGACACACAGTGCAGTTCAGGGTGTGTGCTTCATGTTATTTCACTGCACGTTAGTTTTCTGCTCTGGGGATGCTGAGCATAACTCGGTGAAGTGTTCTCCTCACTAACGTGTGCCTGTTTTGTGTCTGCGTGTTTCGGCCTGTTCTGTGGCAGAGTGTTTTCCATGTGCCTGCTCTTCCATGCGAAGGCAGCACCTGAGCTCCAGAGCTGTTGTGTGCTGCTGCTCTGGGTACTGCGGGGGGGAGCCATGCAGGACAAAGCTTCCTTTGATCACGTTTTAGTGTCACAAATGCCCCTCTCTCTTCTCCATCAGGAGATACTGCAGGTCTGTATTTGTCTTTAAAGCAGACAGCAGTACTCTTCTCTCTGTTTCTTTGGGTTACAGTGTTTGGGGTAGATCAATTAAAATGTTCTAGCTCCATCTTGTTTACTTTTAGAACAGCAAATTAGCCTGGTTACTTGAGAGAGAGAGAATGCTGAACATTCTGATATCTTCCCTGGTGGATGCAGGACGAAGTTACCGTTACAGGAGGACAGAGCGGCTGGCATCTATACTAGTATGTGGTCATTCATTCATATTGCAGATATAACAAATATGCTTTTTTAAAAGCTTTTGAGTCCAACCTCGTATTAGATTAGATTGTTAGATACTGACAAATACAGTTAATTATATTATTAAGTGCACTATTTAGTTGTAGGCCGAATGTTATATTTAAGCAATAAGGCACAAAGAGGTGTGGTATATGGCTAATATACCATGGCTGAGAGCTGTTCTTAAGCACAATGCATCAAGCCCTGTCTGTCAAACTGCCTTAGGTTATTGATTTGTGGGATTTGGTCTGGTGGCAAATTAACCCAAGACCATCCACACCTACAGGGCACCTCTGGCTTGCGCCAGCTGTAAGAATAGTCAGGAGCTGTGTGTGAACGTGATTTCCTGGTTTATCAAAATGGCTGCGTGGGATGGAAATAGAGGAGCTCTGTGTGCTCAGAGCAAAGTAGTTACTTAGATGAACATGTAGTCATCATTGTTATTTTTTCATTATGTCACAGGCTGAAGCTACTTCTGATTTCTTTACAAGTAATGTATAAACTGATTTATTTTACATTGAGAGATATAGCCCTACAGTGTGTTGTTTACTTTGAAACAATGCAAGCTGAGTTCTGAGGTTCAGTGCATCCTGTGGGTGGGGGTCCGGAAAGCCATAGGAAGTATTCTGAATGACAGCTATGGCCTGCTTTGTTTCCTGTGTGGTTGGTTATCAACCACACAAAAATCCAACTTAGAGTCATTGACTGGATTTTCAGTTGAAAGTTGACCTGAAATATGTTTCTTTGGTTTACAACTTTTACTTATGAAACTGTAGACTGTCTGTGTCCCAGGCTTGACTGCAATGCCACCAACTAGTGTGGTTGCAAAGTCCCATAATAATATAAAATTGTGTTTTCATACATATTACAAGATATTTTTGCAAGAATAGTTCTAATTTTTATGTCTCAAGAATCATATAAATCAATGTATTTTCACTTTATCGTTGTCAGCGTCAGCTGGATATGTTAGGTGACCCAGGTGTTTTAGGAGTTCACAAGCACTGTGCTTCAATATAGTAAATAGACACTGCAGGCCTGTCAGTCACCAAGTAAACGTGAACATGCAGCAGCATCACATCAGCGAAATCCCCTATCCTCTCTTCACAATTGTCCATGGTCCGCATAGTTCATTATCAAGAAAAATAGTGATATCCGTTTTTTTGTTGTTGCATTAAGAATAATTTATACGGGTAAATTAATATATAAATATAACGTATACGTTTGACCTGAATGTCCGACATGCATGCATAATCATAATATTTTTGTTTAGAGTAAGTATATTTAGTTAAACGGCAATGCCCTGGTTTCCATCCAGTACCGTCACCCCTACAGAGGTGCAATGGACTCTTCCAGTCAGACATGTCATGATCGTTGGTTGGAGAGGAGAGAATCGAGCAGGGAGAGGCATACAAAGCCTGCCATTGCAGTTTTACTGCTTTGGATTTGCGGACGAAGTGATATCTACATTTCTTCAAACGTTTCAACCAACGTTCATTAAGAGAAATTACAAAAGGGCAACGTATTTGAGTTGGACTATTTTAAACGGAGTAATTTCAGATGAATAGGGTGAAGTTACATTGAAGACAAACTACTGAAGATAATGAACTTTGGACTTTTCACACACAAATTTGGGTCATGTTTCACGACGTCCTGAAAAAATAAAATATTATTGCCCGGCGTGGCGGCAGCTGGGCGAAATTCAGAAGAAGGAATTTTGCGCTTTGGTTGAAGTGATAATACTAACACTAACTTGCTACTTTGGGAGCGGAGCAAGCAAGTAAAATGTCTGCCAAAACAGCTTCTAAGGTAGGATACCCGATGGAACTACAGAAAAAAAGTTACGAAGCATATTCTATTTTGCGCCTAATGCATAATCATCTCATCAAGGGAAACTGGGAAATACTGTCAACATCAGATTGTTCGTCTAGTTTGTGTCTCTGTCAATGTTGTCAGTGGTTGATGAGATCGACATGATCGAACGTTACCTCAACTGTATTTATGTTAGGTGAATGTCATTCATGCGACCAGGGAGGTATTGATCATGAAACATTCAGGATTTTGTAATGTTTTGAAAAGTAGCAAAACAGAACGGGTTCACTAAACAGATGACTCACTAAACGGACAACTTTTGCATATTATTGTCAGGGGTGCCCCAATAAAACACCTGTGGATCATCTACATTTGGGGGGTACATACCATTTCTTCAATGCTGATGGTTAGTTACATTTTTGAGTGTGTCTTGACAGTGAAAACAGTTACTGTGGCAAACTTTATTTGAATGGACGATATCATAATGCCATGCAACACTGTAATGGTTGGTCTACCGACAATCAAAGCCGGGGTAAAATAATGTCCAGTGTTAATCAATTATATCATAGTCTTGGTACAATGACACGATTGTTCATTAGAACCAATAGTGAACTACAACTCGTAGTTTTATCTCTGCGTCATTTACCGGGCAATCATGTTTGTTTACTGGGCCTATGCAGATTTTCGAGTGAACGGGTTCAAGTTAGACATGTCTCAATTGTACATGCTATTGCTCCACACACACTGCGTAGGGTCAGAAGATGGGCTAGTCAGTCAAGGCCGTGTGGATTAAAATACGTCATGTATCTGTACTAGTGTTGTTCTAGTGGTTTGGCTTGTTTCAACCCTGTTCGACCAGGTGAAAGCTGGCAGCAACACATTTTGGGAGTGGTTGTAAATAGGTTAATCCACAAATTACAACGCATACCAATGTTTTCAAGTGTGCCAATTGTGTTCTGTCACATAGAGTTGTCTGACAACATAGGAATGTGTACTGTAGTTTCACACAAATGAAATTCAGGTTTGGTCAGTTTTTCCAATTCAGGTGTAACCATCTCAGGGGATGTAATGCAGGTTTGTCCTATCTATGTGATGTATCTCACTACATCATACTATGGATATTTAAAGTGGGTTGTCCATTGAAAGTGCAAGTGACAACTGAAGTCCAACGTTCTGTTTGCTGGATGGTGTTTGGTCTGTCAAGAAGGCTATCATCTGTTTTGACAGAATGTGTTGCTACCAGCATGTGTTCACTGATAAATAAGCCTTCTGGTTCATTTGGCTGTCACTCTCTGGCCCACTTGTTCAATCTGAATTAGAGGTTGGCGGATTTAATTAGGGCCGATTTCAAGTTTTCATAACGATAGGTAATCTGCATTTTTGGATGCCGATTATGGTCGATTACATTTCAATCCATGAGGAGACTGTGTGGCAGGCTGACCACCTGTTATGCGAGTGCAGCAAGGAGCCAAGGTAAGTTGCTAGCTAGCATTAACTTATCTTATATATTTTTTTAAATCAATCTTAACATAATCACTAGTTAATTGCATATAATCAATGTGGTGCCTGTTAATTTATCATCGAATCACAGCCTACTTCGCCAAACGGGTGATGATTTCGCATTAGCGAAAAAGCACTGTCGTTGCACCAATGTGTACCTAACCATAAACATCAATGCTTTTCTTAAAATCAATACACAAGTATATATTTTTTAACATGCATATTTAGTTAAAATAAATTAATGTTAGCAGGCAATATTAACGAGGGAAATTGTGTCACTTCTCTTGCCTTCAGTGTAAGCAGAGTCAGGATATATGCAGCAGTTTGGGCCGCCTGGCTCATTGCGAACTGTGTGAAGACCATTTCTTCCTAACAAAGATGAATTAATTTGCCAGAATTTTACATAATTATGACATAATTGAAGGTTATGCAATGTAACAGCAATATTTACACTTATGGATGCCACCCGTTAGATAAAATAAGGAACGGTTCCGTATTTCACTGAAATAATAAATGTTTTGTTTTCGAAATGATCATTTCTGGATTTTACCATATTAATGACCTAAGGCTTGTATTTCTGTTTGTTTATTACAATTAAGTCTATGATTTGATAGAGCAGCCCGACTTAGCGGTTGTAGGCAGCAGCAGGCTCTTAAGCATTCATTCAAACAGCTCTTTCCTGCATTTGCCAGCAGCTCTTCGCAATGCTTGAAGCACAGTGCTGTTTATGACTTCAAGCCAAGATTAGGCTGGCAATACTATAGTGCCTTTAAAGAACATCCAATAGTCAAAGGTATATGAAATACAAATGGTATAGAGAGCAATAGTCCTAATAATTCCTATAATAGCTACAACCTAAAACGTATTAACTGGGAATATTGAAGACTCATGTTAAAAGGAACCACCAGCTTTCATATGTTCTTATGTTCTGAGCAAGGAATTTAAACGTTGGCTTTTCTTACGTGTCACATATTGCACTTTTACTTTCTTCTCCAGCACTGTGTTTTTGCATTATTTAACCCAAATTGAATATGTTTCGTTATTTATTTGAGACTAAATTGATTTTATTTATGTATTATATTAAGTTAAAATAAGTGTTTGTTCAGTATTATTGTTATTTTTATATATATATATATATATATAACGGCAGATTTTAATCGTTATCGACTTTTTTGGTCCTCCAATCTATTGGCGTTGAAAAATCATTGTCGGTCGACCTCTAATCTGAATACATCACCTCTGCTTGGATGATTACGTTTTCATTATAGGATACCTTACCTTACATTGAGTTAGGGACTGGTGTTCAGGGATCACTGCTTGATTTAAGGAATAGCTTTGAGGCCACATCAAGCAGTGCATGTCCCTCAGACCCACACCCCCCTAATTCACTTCACATAACTATTTAACTCCTATTGATGTTTGTAGTACAATACACAATACATGCAATATCTCTCTAGCTATGAGTAATGTCAGGCATTTTGTGTGAAAAGTGTAACTTGAATATCTGTGGTTTTAACAGTCCAGGCACAGGCCCATGTGTATTACAAATTCGTCCAGAGGAATTTCACAATTCATTGCAGTGGTCAGAGTCACATTGAGTAATGAAGGATACAGAGAATGCTCTGAAGGCTGTTTCTAGACCAGAGTGTTGTGACACCTGGAATAGATAATGATCACATCTGTAGTTGTGGTGACATAATCTCTTTCAAAGGTCAAGCATGCTGAAATCAAACCCAAATAAAATAATTATATTCCAGTCATGGAAATGTAGCGGTAGTTTTTACAGTGTCACATAATTGTTTACTTATTATTGTCCTCATCATAATGCATTTCCTGTCTTGGAGGAAGTGTGCAGCACAGCCTCATGTTTATCTGAAAAAGGGATTAGGTAAAGCTCACTCAGCACAGCAGTAGCAGCAGCATTTTCATAGTAGTGTTTCTGCTGGAGCACGAAGTACGAGTGGACGTTGCCAACATTTCAAAAGCTGTGTGAAACACTATTAATCCAGCTCATGAAGACATTAACTCTTCTTCCACAATACATTTTAATTCTGTCCTCATCCCTCCCTTGTCTTTTGCTGTTTACACTCGCTGAATAGAAATACAACACCACAAAATACAATAAATTATTTGTATCAGCTCGCTCTAAAAATAGGCCACGTGCTTGTGTTTTCAGGGTGAAAGAAGAGTAGTGAAATTAAGCAAGGGGGTTTGAAAGGCTTTGCAGTCTGTGCTCTTGCCCTCCCTCTCATGTATGGCTGGAGAGGCTGTGGTAATTATGAGGACGAGTCCCTGTGGCCTTAGCGGACTCACTCAGAGCGGTACGTCTTCCGTTTTCCTTTGATTACACATCAGCGATTGGGGGGGGGGGGGTGCAATTAGGCTTCTCTGTGGCCTGGAGAGGTGATGTTTTCCTGTATCACTGGTCGCTCTGTCACTCTATGAATTGTCCTTTAAAATAAATAAAAATATGGCTAGAGAGCTGCTGGACGTTTCAGTGCAGACGGGGCTAGTCTATCTCGCTCTCACTTTTTCTGTGCCATGAGAGGGTCTGTGGACAGAGGGTCTCAAGTGGCCCCCATGAAGATGAGCTAGGAGCCCTGGCCCCTTGTGCAGCTGAGCTCTCAGTTTTGGTCAGACAACGTGTTCTAAAACAACACTGCTTCCTATCAAGAGCACTGCCCACATGACCATCAGTTATCTAGACTCCACCGTTTTATCTCTAGTTTATCTAGTAGTGAAATTACAACCAAGTTATGCTTAAAGACATGCTACAGAACTTTGGTGACTAGTAACTCTTTTTTTACATTTTTTTTACTTCCTGCTTTGGGCTGGATGTGTCAATGTGTAGTTCATACATGCATCATCTATGAGCAGAATTACTGTATTACCACAATTGTCCACAAAATCCCTAGTTCGAAAGTGACTGTTTACTGAAAGCTGTGCGACGCCATTTTCCCCCACGTGGGCCAGCCCCATAGCAATTCAAGTTCTAGCCACTGAGCTTAAGCCCCTTGCCATTAGAGTGACAGCTAGCAAGATGCGTCCACACACAGCAGAGCGAGAGAGCAATGACGTGCACGTATGTGACTATATTTTCAGGGACCACCTTTGACTCGTGAACTTTACATTCAGAAATACTGCCTAAAAAGTATACAAAAGTACTGGTGAATCTCTAACGCTACCCTCATAGCTCTTATGTCTGTTTTCAAGTTTTATTTGTTACATGCGCTGAATACAACAAGTGTAGACTTTACCGTGAAATGCTTACTTACAAGCCCTTAACCAACAGTGCAGTTCAAGAAGAAGAAAATATTTACCAAGTAGACTAAAATAAAAAGTAATAATAAAAGTAACACAATAAGAATAACGAAGCTATATACAGGGGGCCCCGGTACTGAGTCAGGGTGCAGGGGTACAGGCTAGTTAAGGTAATCTGTACATGTAGGTGGGGGCGACGTGACTGCATAGGTAACAAGCAAATACGAGTGTACGAAAGGAGGGGGGGGGGTGGTGTCCATGTAAATTGTCCGGTGGTGATTTTATGAATTGTTCAGCAGTCTTATGGCTTAGGGGTAGAAGCTGTTGAGGAGCCTTTTGGTCCTAGACTTGGCCCTCCGGGTACCGCTTGCCATGCGGTAGCAGAGAAAACAGTCTATAACTTGGGTGACTGGAGTCTCTGACAATTTTATAGGCTTTCCTCTGACACAGCCTATTATATAGGTCCTGGATGGCAGGAAACTTGCCCCCAGTGATGTATTAGGCTGTTCACACTACCCTCTGTAGCGCCTTACTGTCAGATGCCGAGCAGTTGCCATACCAGGCGGTGATACAACCGGTCAGGATGCTCTCGATGGTGCAGCTGTAGAACCTTTTGAGTATCTGGGGAACCATGCTAAATCTTTTCAGTCTCCTGAAGGGGAGATGTTATGTAGTGGTAGCCTAATTCTTTCTGTTAAGTCTCTCATAAAGCATTCATAACATGCATTACAAACTACAGTTACCTACGGAGTTATATTAATAGTATGATACATTATTTCAATGTATTACATAATTTTGATGAGTTACATAATGGTTTGTTTTGGATTGTGTTTGAATTAGAGCTGGGCAATAAGGACAAGAATCCATACCTGGATAAATTGCCTGAATTGATGTGATAATGATAAATAGAACGATAAGTTTATAACATGAATGTGCACCACAGTTTTTCATTATCCTTTCAACAACTACTGCTACTAGTTTGATGGTTGTAGCCATTAACAATCACCCATATAAGCAAACTTATTTGGTTTCCACCTTCACCTTTCTATTGAGACATGATTTTACAGATTTTAGATGATGAAACATTGCAAAGCTTTAATGTGTAGCTGTTTTGTTATTGAATAGTGCTGCAATTCTGTAATCGCTGTGTTATTACCATGAGTGGACATTGCAATGCTAAGCCAGGGCTTTTCTCTCTGTCACATGAGGAGATCCTGTGTATTTTCTCCAGGGAGTGGCATTTCCCCCTCTTCCTCTCCCCACCCCCTTTCCTCTTCTGTTGAATGCACTCACCCATGCTGGAGACTTCATTAAGATGTCCCAAATTGACACGGTCTGTGTCCAAGATGGATCCTGTCGTCCAAAGGTGCCCCTGGATGAGCAGCAGCTGAACACTTGTCACTGAACGCTGGGGGTTTCAGAGCAATCTTGGCAAGGGTGCTGTCCTTCAGCCTGTCCAATGCCATATTCTATTCCAGTTTCACATGGCTGTGTTGCATACTATCGTGAAATAAGCACTGTGGTGTTTGTCTCTGTCTTGGCTCGTATGATAGCTAACTAGAGCGCCCAACCTCTGCTCAAAACCGACTGGGTCAAGAGGGGGACTGGAATGAAAAATGTCAAAGATGGCTACTCAGAATGCACACATTTTTGGGGGGACAAATTTAATTCAAATGCGCCTTAAATGGCCTGCTGTGATGTAGTGTTATTTTTCCTTTCTCTTTGAAGTCATAGATTTATACAGCACAGAAAAAAATACTCTTGTTGGAAGTGTCTTCCCTCTTGTTATTTAGTCATGGGTTGTTAAGGAGAGGGCAACCTGCTGTTATGTTTTGGTAACAATGATATAATGAAGTGCTGCACTTACCTTATCAGTGGGTATCGGTCCTATAATCTGAATCACATGGAACCTCCTTTAAAAAAGACTTAATCTCTCACCCATAATCACAGCATTAAATCCTAGAGATATGGGGGTGCCTTTTCACTGTTTGCAGTCTACCATTTCTTTTCTTTTCACTGCTTTCTGTGACCCCAGAATAGTGGCTAGATAGAGAATTGAGTTTGACAGCTTACTTGAGTGTTCTTACAGAATTCCTAATCTATGTTTTGCCAAAAGTACCAAACACAGCTGTAGACTAGATTCAATTACATATAATTTTCTCTAGAATCTAGGAGGAGTGATACCACCGTGTGTTGGGAAAGATTAACGACCCCACATGTTCTCTCATTGCCTCAGACAAGCAGACTACCCAGTCTGCCAGTATCCTTCTCTTGCTGCATGGTGTGTTATTACTGGTGTGTCTGTGAGTAAACTGTGAGTAATTACAGGGATCATGAATGAGGGAGGAGGGATGGTCGATAGTGGTAGTGGGACTGACTGGGACTGTCGTGGTGTTTTCCCAGGCAGGGAAGCACAGCAGAGAGAGCAGGTCTGTCTCTCCCACCTCCTGCTGAGTCAGTGGACTGATACTTATCTCCACCAATCACACTGGTGCCTGGTCCCTGGGCTTGGGTTCCAGGAAGGGGTGCCTGCTCTCTGCATGCACCAACCAGCATCTCGGCAGGCATTTCTGTTTTGACTCCTCAACAGGAGGAACTGCGGTTTCTGTAGCTACCCCAGTGTGCGTGTTTGGTTTGTAAAATGGTAGATTTGATGTCCCTGCCGCTCCCAGGCCAGCCAAGCCACCCATCCTTGCCTTGTTGGCAGGTCAGATCTCCGAGGATTTATCCTCAGTCAGGAACCACCAGCAGCACAAGGGATTTGACACAGGCAAGGCTGGTTGTTTTTGTGTGTGAATGACTGACTGAGTGCAGCTCAGAGCGTTGAAATAGATTCATCCTATGGCTTATCCTACATTTCTTAAGTCACTCGTTCGGGAAATGATCATGTTTTTGTTATGTAGGTCACCTACCTGTCACATTGCTGGAGCCCTCTTCACAGTGCAAGTCCATCCTATTTAGCTTTAGTCATTCATTATTTTTGCCCCTAAATCTAGACAGAAGTTATGGACAATGATGTACAATATTTACATTAGAGGTAGACCGATTTAATCGGAAAGGCCAATTAATTAGGGACGATTTCAAGTTTTCATAACAATCGGAAAACGGTATTTTTGGCTGCCGATTTTTAAATATTTTTAAAATACCTTTATTTAACTAGGCAAGTCAGTTAAGAACACATTATTATTTTCAATGACGGCCTAGGAACGGTGGGTTAACTGCCTTGTTCAGGGGCAGAACGACAAATTTTCACCTTGTCAGCTCGGGGGATCCAATCTTGCAACCTTACAGTTAACTAGTCCAACGCAATAACAACCTGCCTCTCTCTCGTTGCACTCCACAAGGAGACTGCCTGTTACGCAAATGCAGTAAGCCAAATTAAGTTGCTAGCTAGCATTAAACTTATCTTTATAAAACAATCAATCAATCATAATCACTAGTTAACTACACATGGTTGATGATATTACTAGATATTATCTAGCGTGTCCTGCGTTGCATATAATCTGACTGAGCATACAAGTATCTGACTGAGCGGTGGTAGGCAGAAGCAGGCGCGTAAACATTCATTCAAACAGCATTTTCGTGCGTTTTGCCAGCAGCTCTTCGTTGTGCGTCAAGCATTGCGCTGTTTATGACTTCAAGCCTATCAACTCCCGAGATGAGGCTGGTGTAACCGAAGTGAAATGGCTAGCTAGTTAGCACGCGCTGAGCAAGGAACTTAAATGTTAGCTTTCTTACATAACACATTTTGCACTTTTACTTTCTTCTCCAACACTTTGTTTTTGCATTATTTAAACCAATTTGAACATGTTTCATTATTTATTTGAGGCTAAATTGATTTTATTGATGTATTATATTAAGGTAATATAAGTGTTAATTCAGTATTGTTGTAATTGTCATTATTACAAATACATTTGTTTTAATTGGCCGATTAGTCGGTATCTGCTTTTTTGGTCCTCCAATAATCCGTATCGGCGTTGAAAAATCATAATCGGTCGACCTCTAATTTACATATGCATGTCATTTGGTCATATGTCAACCATAGGCCCCCGTGTTGATACAGTTGTTTATGGAATATTCACTACATTTCATACATGTCGACTCTGTCCTGTGTGTCTGTTTTATTAAAACATGCCTTGGTACTGATCAGACTAAATCAGTCTCAGACGCAGCTGCACAGCACTTTCTACTCCTCTCACTGTCTCCCAGCACACTTTGGAGAAAGTCTGTGTGTGTCTTCAGTTAGTGTTCTTTTAGTTTGTCTGTCCCCTTGAGCAACTCTGCCATGTTTACCTATTCCTCCCTTCTTCTCTCACCCTCCTTAAGACGTCCACATGCTTCCCAGCTGAAACAGTTAGTACATATACTGTATTATGCTTACATTTTGTGATGTTTGGGGGGCAAACCATTTTTTTTCTTGAAGCAAGCCGAAGTCGGTAGCTGAAGTCTACGCCCCTTCATCTGTGATTGGTCAACAGTAGAGATTCTTCAGTAAGTCTTGGTTGTAATTCAACGAAAGATGACTAATTTACGTGATTTTAAAAAATTTATTTGAGAAATACTGCACCAAACATCTTAGTTAGATGTAAAATTGCACATCTAAGTAAGATCTCCTCCTCTGCAAAAATGTCAAAATGAAGTGAGTTATTATAGAAAAGTTCCAACTGTTTTGAGAAGGTGTATACTAGCTATGCCATCTCAATATGGACAAACAGTACTATTGCCGCTTTTTTCTTGTTTTTCAAGTGACGCTCTTTTTAAGGGAGTATGTGAGCACACTCGTTTGGAACTCGGCTAGGCGCCATCCGAACTGAAACAAGCTGACGCCTTTACTTTTCCCACCTTCCCCCTATCCTCTCCCATCCACTGTTATTTTGTGTATAAAGTCTGACTTAAGCCTTTCTGTCTCAGTACACAGGAAAAATATAATTACTCAAGCCCCGGGAGAAACTGGGGTTACGTTGTTAAATTGTTTCATTAACACAGCAAAACCTAAGCCTGCTATTTTCTACTGTTCAACTCTGCCCTCTGAGTTTTACTCCACAGGAAACCCCTTTCAAATGTTATATAATCACCATTTGTGAAATTGTAGAATTCACCTTAATTATACGAGTTGTAATTTCTCAGAAATATTATTTGAGGTTATGATCGTTTTCCAGTAATACAGTTAGTTCCTCAGGAGAAAGAATGTAATCTTTGCTGTCTTTTTCTATGCTCCAGTGTCCTGTTTATATCATCTACGAATTAAATTGTCCATAATGACCGATTTATACGTGCAGTCAGGATAAGGATTCAAACAAGACCTTCCTGCCACTGATTTTACACACACACACTCACAAAACAACCCTGTTGTCTGTCATTGACAAATAATTATGGCAGACCATGATTGTTTTGTGGCTTGCACCTATAGTTATACTTTGCTCACAATGCACACACAACTCCTGGTGAGTTCTCATGGTGTACTTGACTGAAGCCATAGTGTGCACACCATATAAGAAACCCTTGTCACATGTCTCTCATTTAGCCCTTTTAAGGTGGAACCTGAGTGTTGTCTTTTTTCTATCGACACACACACACACACAGGATCCCAGCCCTTTGATTCAACATACAGTTGAAGGCAGAAGTTTACTACACCTTAGGCAAACACATTTAAACTCTTTAAGAATGTGAAGTGTCAGAATAATAGTAGATTTATTTCAACTTTTATTTCTTTCATCACATTTCCAGTGGGTCAGAAGTTTACATGCATTCAATTAGTATTTGGTAGCATTGCCTTTTAAATTGTTTAGCTTGGGTCAAACATTTCGGGTAGCCTTCCACAAGCTTCCCACAATAAGTTGGGTGAATTTTGACCCATTCCTCCTGACAGCTGGTGTAACTGAGTCAGGTTTGTCAGTTCTGCCCACAAATTTTCTATAGGATTGAGCTCAGGGCTTTGTTGTCCTTAAGCCATTTTCCCAGAACTTTGGTAGTATGCTTGGGGTCATTGTCCATTTGGAAGACCCATTTGCGACCAAGCTTTAACTTCCTGACTGATGTCTTGAGATGTTGCTTCAGTATATCCACATAATTTTCTTTCCTCGTGATGCCATGTATTTTGTGAAGTGCACCAGTCCCTCCTGCATCAACTCAACCTCACAACATGATGCTGCCACCCCTGTGCTTCACGGTTGGGATGGTGTTCGGCTTGCAAGCCTCCTCCTTTTTCCTCCAAACATAACAATGGTCATTATGGCTAAACAGTTCTATTTTTGTTTCATCAGACCAGAGGACATTTCTCCAAAAAGTACGATCTTTGTCCCCATGTGCAGTTGTAAACTGTAGTTATAGCGGTTTTGGACCAGTGTCTTCTTCCATGATGAGTGCCTTTCAGATTTTGTGGATATAGATACTTTTTGTACCTGTTTCCTCCAGCATCTTCAAGGTCCTTTGCTGCTGTTCTGGGATTGATTTGCACTTTTCTCACCGAAGTACGTTCATCTCTAGGAGACTGAACGCGTCTTGGCTGATTTCTTTCGATTTTTCCCATGATGTGAATCAAAAAGGCACTTAGTTTGAAGGTAGGCCTTGAAATGCATCCACAGATACACCTCCAATTGACTCAAATGATGTCAGCCTATCAGAAGCTTCTAATGCCATGACATAATTTTCAGAAAATTTCCAAGCTATTTAAAACACTTAAATTGTGCCATGTAAACTTCTGACCCACTGGAATTGTGATACAGTGAAATAATCTGTAAACAATTGTTGGAAAAATTACTTGTCATGCGCAAAGTAGATGTCCTATCCGACTTGCCAAAACTATAGTTTGAGTTGGAGTTGTGTATGTAAACTTCTGACTTCAACTGTATACTCGCCCCCCCTTCCCGTAACTTCTATGTTGTAATTAGTTCATGTATAATGAGATACTGGGTCTATGCATAGATTGAGGCTTCGTTTATCTAGAGTTTAATCAATCAATCAAATGTATTTATAAAGCCCTTTTTTACATCAGCAGACGTCACAGTACATATACAGATACCAAGCCTAAAAACCCAAAGAGCATGCAATGCCGATGTAGAAGCACAGTGGCTAGGAAAAGGCAGGAACCTAGAGATGAACCAGGGCTCTTGCTAGATGTTGTTGTTATTAATTAAGGTTTATTATTATTATGCATGTACCACTCATTAATGCATGCATGTTTTCTCCCTGAGATGATAATTGCGTCTCCTCTGAAATGCAGGGTGGGAAAGGAACATGGTTGCCCGGCCCCTAACAGTAACCAATTCATTAATTCAGTAGATGTGGGCCAGGCTGAGGCCTACAACATGGCCATTGTGACTGAGAGGCTCTGAAAGCTTGGGAATTTCTCTGAGTGGACTTGGCTTCTTGTTTTAGTGGGGCTGGGCCACGTGACCCTGCTCTGTGTGTGTGGGTGGGGGCCCAGCCCTGCTGGGGTAGTGGGCTGGCTGGCCCATAAAGACTTCCGCATGCTTCGGTTCAGCTGGCTCCTAGCCCGAAATCGGGTAACCGAACGTGTGTGCTCGCATACCTTCGACCATCGCTTGAAAAGACCTTTGCTTGAAAACGATAAATGCGGCAATGGTATTGTTTGTCCATCTTGAGACTCTGTAGCCAGTATACACGTTGTGATGTATAAGTTCGGATGACTTCGGCTTCCTAACTTTGACTTGCCTCAAAGATTTTGTGTGTGGCGAACAGCCGAAGAAACCCTTGCTGAAGGCCACAACAAACAAACGTCACAAAATGTTCTCAATATATGAACAAACTATTTTGGAAGGGAAGCTGCTCTGTTGTCCACTGTACTGTAGGGACAGGCACCATCGCTCTCTGGAGCCAACATGGTCAGCCTCAAGGACCCCCTGCTGAATACACCCTTTGTTTTACTGTGTGTGTGTGTGTGTGTGTTTTTAAATCCCAGCTCAAGGATGGTGACATAGGAACGTTTTGTCAGGGGTCGTGTTTGGGTTTAGTTCCACAAGACGACACTAGCAAACACGCCCCAGTCACCGTTAATTAACCTCCCTTCGTTAGGCCCTGCCTCGTGTTGCTCATTCTGAAAGGCTCTCCACTGCCCCATTCACTAGCAGGAGATTTTCCTCCTATGGCAGAGTTGTTGCCAATTACTGCACCTCTGATTGTGTTTGATGGGAACAATGGCTGTATGGTGGTTGTATTTTTCTCAGTTTTTCACGACCAAGCCTGTTCTTTCAAAAGTTTCTATTAGTGTCCTGTGATAAGTAAACTAATGCAGTCATCTCCCTGAGTGTTACAATCTCTCGCTCTGCGTGTTCTCATACTGAGCTCAGTATTTCCAGTGTTATCAAAAATAGGAAAAGCGAGAGAGAAGCTAGGGAAAGCGATAAAAGGAGAGAGAGAGTGCGAGAGCTGGGCCTTGGCTTCTTATCAGCACATTCCTGACCTCTGTTAAGTTGTGTTCTGGGGGGGGGGGGGGGGCTGATAGCTGTGCGGCTAGTGATTGGCTGAGTCCAGGGCTGATTTTACAGACTCCTGTGTGATGGCAAGGCCAGATTCCCTGCTGCCTGTATGGGCCTGGTTATCGTCCCTGACCTCAGCGCAGTCTAATGGGTCAGACACAATGTCAGGATTGTCAAACGTTTGCCTGCCAACAGTACGTAGCACATCTGAACAGAGTGTCGGCAGTCAATCTCTTTTGTGTTCACACAGCAAGGACCTTTAAGTCTTCAACCAAGTCGTCAAATTCCCCAAACCAGATTATGGCAGAAACGTTGTTTGGCAATGCATGTCCGTGTGTGTTGCTTTATGCTCATGTCAATGTTAGCTAACTAGCTAGATGTGCTAATGTTACTGTTGTTCTACAAAGCCCTTGTTGATACTAGCCAGATGGCCACAGCTAGATAACAAGCTAGCAAGATGACAAAGAAAACATTTAAACTCTCCATAATCTCACACAGCCCATAGATATATTTAGCTAGCTGGCTAACGTTCACTAGCTAACTAGCTGTTGTGCTAGCTTGGTAAAGTAAAGACACTGCATTTACTCTTGGTGGCCAGCTACAGGCTGCTTCATGGAAACTAATCCATTGTGATTTCATTATGTTACTAGCTACAGTGGCCAGATAGCTAGCTTGCTAAAGCATTTAGTGTTGTGTAAATTGTGCTGCACTTACCACTCCAATTTGGTGTGTCTGCATTGCTCCGTTAGCTTGCTAACGTAGCTAGCTAGCTAACTAATAAGCTAGTGCACATTATCAAATTGAACAAAACAATAATTCAAGCATAACTTCTTAACTAGATGTAAAAGCTGTAAAGACTCTAGAAAAGCTATAATGTTTTAGTGAGAACAATTCTGATGAAATACCATTATAGAAGTTAAAGTAAAAACCCAAACCAGTCTGTGCATCAATACCGGTGTATATAGTAAAATACTGTATACCGTCCAGCCCTACCAGTTCATTAGATACCTTTTTGACAGTGATTACAAGTGAAGTGCAGGATGTGTTTTGAGGAAGTGGCTCAGTGGAGCTTTGACCCTTAGGCTCTGATAGTGCTGCTGAACAGAACAGAGGGTGTTTGTGGGGAAAAGTTTGTGTTCCAAGTGAAGTTCATCATGCTCCATCCCTACTGCTGATGGCTGAGAGAGAGGACAGTTAGGCTCTGGTTGAGTGGGGATGACTTTGCTGGTGGGCTAGCTGGAAATGATATGCTAGGCCTACTGTATCTCTCTGGGTCACTGGGTAGCACTGCTGCACATCAGCTCTGTGAAAGTCTCTTGGAGGAAATCATCCTCATTTGTGACTGGTTACAGGATCGTAAACATTTGATTCTAGTTTCTGCTTCACAGTAGGGCCATTTTTAAATATTTTTTCTTCTTCTTAAATGCCTTCTTGAACATGTGAACTTTATTGTTCCATAAATACAAACTTGTATGGGATCTGTAAATATGAATAAAACATTTTTAATTATGAGCCAATTAGAAAGCACTAAGCTATGTAGGGAGAAAGACAGTATCCTTCCTGGCTAGACATGATTGGCTGAGGTAATGGAGGATTTGGACTTGCTGAGAGATGACTCCTGATTGGTCTGTCATGTCACAGGCTTCTGTCTATAACAGAAGGGGAGCTTCCCTGGTCAGTATACAGTGCATTCTGAAAGTATTCAGACCACTTGACTTTTTCCACATTCTGTTACAGCCTTATTCTGAAATGGATTAAATAAATAAAGAATCCTCATCAATCCACACATAATAACAAAGCGAAAACAGGTTTTAGAAATATACTAACAAAAAATGTGTATATTTCTAAAATATACAAAAAAATAGTGCTCAGGTGCATCCTGTTTCCATTGATCATCCTTGAGATGTTTCTACTACTTGATTGGAGCCCACCTGTGTTAAATTCAATTGATTGGACATGATTTGGAAAGGCACACACCTGTCAATATGCACAGTTGACAGTGCATGTCGGAGCAAAAACCAAGCCATGAGGTCAAAGGAATTGTCCATAGAGCTCAGAGACATGATTATGTCGATTCACAGATCTGGGGAAGGATACCAAAACATTTCTGCAGCATTGAAGCTCCCCAAGAAACATTGGCCCTCCATCATTTTTAAATGGAAGAAGTTTGGAACCACCAAGTCTCTTCCTAGAGCTGGCCAACCTGAGCAATCAGGGGATAAGGGCCTTGGTCAGGGAGGATACCAAGAACCCGATGGTCACTCTGACAGAGCTCTAGAGCTCCTCTGTGGAAATAGGAGAACCCTACTAAAGGACAGCCATCTCTGCAGCACTCCAACAATCAGGCCTTCATGGTAGTGGCCAGACAGAAGCCACTCCTCAGTAAAAGGCACATGACAGCCCGCTTGGAGTTTGCCTAAAGACACTCAGACCATAAGAAACAAGATTCTCTGGTCAATTGAAACGAAGGTTGAACTTTTTGGCCTGAATGCCAAGCGTCACGTCTGGAGGAAACCTGGAACCATCCCTACGGTGAAGCATGGTGGTGTTAGCGTCATGCTGTGGGAATGTTCTTCAGCGGCAGTGACTGGGAGACTAGGCAGGATCGAGGGAAAGATGAACAGTGCAAAGTACAGAGAGATCCTTGATGAAAACCTGCTCAGGACCTCAGACTGGGGGCGAAGGTTAATCTGCCAACAGGACAACAACCCTAAGCACACAGCCAAGACTATGCAGGAGTGGCTTTGGGACAAGTCTCTGAATGTCCTTGAGTGGCCCACCAGAGCCCGGACT
Source organism: Oncorhynchus kisutch (assembly GCF_002021735.2). NCBI lineage: Eukaryota > Metazoa > Chordata > Actinopteri > Salmoniformes > Salmonidae > Oncorhynchus > Oncorhynchus kisutch. Next base: position 62,015,785 of record NC_034176.2, read on the forward strand.
TGAACCCAATCGAACATCTCTTAAAATAGCTGTGCAGCGACGCTCGACATTCAACCTAACAGCTTGAGAGGATCTGCAGAGAAGAATAGGAGAAACTCTCCAAATAGTTGTGCCGAGCTTATAGTGTCATACCCAAGAAGACTTGAGGCTGTAATTGCTGCCAAAGGTGCTTCGACAAAGTACTGAGTAAAGGGTCTGAATACTTATGTAAATGGAATATTTCAGTTTTTTTGTTTAATGAACTTGCAAAAATGTATAACCTGTTTTAGCTTTGTCACTATGGGGTATTGTGTGAAGATTGAGAAGAAAAAATGTCATCCATTTGAGAATAAGGCTGTAATGTAACTAAATGTGGAAAATGTCAAGGTGTCTGAATATTTTCCAAATGCACTGTATAGATCATCTTGTAGATGTTATGGAAAGATATAGCTATGGACAAGTGCAAAAGTGTTGCTACAGTTCTCAAAAACATTGCTGCACTGAATTTAACTCTCTATCTACCGGATCCTTCTTCTTCTCCAAGGTGGCATAGCAGTTCAGACGTCTTTTGTCCTCGTCTTGTCGTGTCCTGTATATATATATATTTACAACTTTTTCACATACATTTTATTTTTATTTTCCATCAACTCATCTTCAAAACACTCTCCTGCAACCCGCCTCACCAATGTATATTTATAAAAAAGTATTATTTACCTCAGATCTGTAATCCTCCAAGAAGCTAGCCAGAAACTCCAAGAAGCTAGCCTGAAACTAGCCAGAAGCTAATCCAGAAGCTAGTTCAGAAGCTAGTTAGCTCCTTTACTGGCAAATCGTTAATATTCAGCTAACCACGGTTTGTGGTCATCAGCTATCCTTTAGCTCGAAAATCTATCGCCAGTTCTGTACGGCGCAGCGCGGCTCGGAACGGAACATACCGGACCAATTTTTCTCTCCATGTCCCTGGACATTCATACCCGGATCTCACAGCTAGCTAGCTGCTATCCGTGTGACCATCGGCCTTCGTCGATTCCGGAGCAAACATCAATTATTCCGGAGCTAGAAAGCTCCGTCAATCACTCCTGAGTTCCATCAATCACACCTGGGCTGCAGTCACCTATCCGGACCCGTTTTACTGCCTTCGCGGAGCCCCACCGGGCCTTCACAACTGGACTGCCGACGTTATCTACCCGAAGGAGTTATTCGGCCGGCTCCTCCGTCGCGACGTTACCTGAACGCCCATCTGCGGCCTGCTAACCGTTAGCTGTCTTACCGGCTGCTATCTGAATAGACAATCGGACAATTTTTTATTAATTTTTTTTATATATATTTTTTTGAGTATTTTAGTATTTTTTTTTATCCTTTTTGATAATTTTTATTTTGTATTTTTAATTTTTTTAATATTTTTTTTATTATATTTTTTTTTAATTTTTTTTTTTTTTTTTAATTATTATTATTATCTTTTCTTCTTGGGCCTCTATAACTATATCTATTGTTTTTATTTTTGTTGTTGTTGTGTGATTTGGATTAATCCCCTCTACCACACGGAACCCCACTAATCTACTGACGGAACGTAAGGGGTGGCTAACAGACCTCCATCCTATGCTAGCTTGCTACCGATGCCCTGGCTAGCTGTCTAAATCACCAACCAACCTCTCCACTCACCGGACCCTTTTGATCACTCGACTAAGCATGCCTATCCTTAATGTCAATATGTCTTGTCCATTTCTGTTCTGGTTAGTGTTTATTGGCTTATTTCACTGTAGAGCCTCTAGTCCTGCTCACTATACCTTATCCAACCTATTAGTTCCACCACCCACACATGCAATGACATCTCCTGGTTTCAACGATGTTTCTAGAGACAATATCTCTCTCTTCATCACTCAATACCTAGGTTTACCTCCACTGTATTCACATCCTACCATACATTTGTCTGTACATTATACCTTGATGCTATTTTATCGCCCCCAGAAACCTCCTTTTACTCTATGTTCCAGACGTTCTAGACGACCAATTCTCATAGCTTTTAGCCGTACCCTTATTCTACTCCTCCTATGTTCCTCTGGCGATGTAGAGGTGAATCCAGGCCCTGCAGTGCCTAGCTCCACTCCTATTCCCCAGGCGCTCTCTTTTGACGACTTCTGTAACCGTAATAGCCTTGGTTTCATGCATGTTAACATTAGAAGCCTCCTCCCTAAGTTTGTTCTATTCACTGCTTTAGCACACTCTGCCAACCCGGATGTTCTAGCTGTGTCTGAATCCTGGCTTAGGAAGACCACCAAAAATTCTGAAGTTTTAATTCCAAACTACAACATTTTCAGACAAGATAGAACTGCCAAAGGGGGCGGTGTTGCAATTTACTGCAAAGATAGCCTGCAGAGTTCTGTCCTACTATCCAGGTCTGTACCCAAACAATTTGAACTTCTACTTTTAAAAATCCACCTCTCTAAAAACAAGTCTCTCACCGTTGCCGCCTGCTATAGACCACCCTCTGCCCCCAGCTGTGCTCTGGACACCATATGTGAACTGATTGCCCCCCATCTATCTTCAGAGTTCGTGCTGCTAGGCGACCTAAACTGGAACATGCTTAACACCCCAGCCATCCTACAATCTAAACTTGATGCCCTCAATCTCACACAAATAATCAATGAACCTACCAGGTACCTCCCCAAAACCTTAAACACGGGCACCCTCATAGATATCATCCTAACCAACTTCCCCTCTAAATACACCTCTGCTGTCTTCAACCAAGATCTCAGCGATCACTGCCTCATTGCCTGCATCCGTAATGGGTCAGCGGTCAAACGACCTCCACTCATCACTGTAAAACGCTCCCTGAAACACTTCTGCGAGCAGGCCTTTCTAATCGACCTGGCCGGGGTATCCTGGAAGGATATTGATCTCATCCCGTCAGTAGAGGATGCCTGGATATTTTTAAAAAATGCCTTCCTAACCATCTTAAATAAACATGCCCCATTCAAGAAATTTAGAACCAGGAACAGATATAGCCCTTGGTTCTCCCCAGACCTGACTGCCCTTAACCAACACAAAAACATCCTATGGCGTTCTGCATTAGCATCGAACAGCCCCCGTGATATGCAGCTGTTCAGGGAAGCTAGAAACCATTATACACAGGCAGTTAGAAAAGCCAAGGCTAGCTTTTTCAAGCAGAAATTTGCTTCCTGCAACACTAACTCAAAAAAGTTCTGGGACACTGTAAAGTCCATGGAGAATAAGAACACCTCCTCCCAGCTGCCCACTGCACTGAAGATAGGAAACACTGTCACCACTGATAAATCCACCATAATTGAGAATTTCAATAAGCATTTTTCTACGGCTGGCCATGCTTTCCACCTGGCTACTCCTACCCCGGACAACAGCACTGCACCCCCAACAGCAACTCGCCCAAGCCTTCCCCATTTCTCCTTCTCCCAAATCCATTCAGCTGATGTTCTGAAAGAGCTGCAAAATCTGGACCCCTACAAATCAGCCGGGCTAGACAATCTGGACCCTTTCTTTCTAAAATTATCTGCCGAAATTGTTGCCACCCCTATTACTAGCCTGTTCAACCTCTCTTTCGTGTCGTCTGAGATTCCCAAAGATTGGAAAGCAGCTGCGGTCATCCCCCTCTTCAAAGGGGGGGACACTCTTGACCCAAACTGCTACAGACCTATATCTATCCTACCGTGCCTTTCTAAGGTCTTCGAAAGCCAAGTCAACAAACAGATTACCGACCATTTCGAATCTCACCATACCTTCTCTGCTATGCAATCTGGTTTCAGAGCTGGTCATGGGTGCACCTCAGCCACGCTCAAGGTCCTAAACGATATCTTAACCGCCATCGATAAGAAACATTACTGTGCAGCCGTATTCATTGATCTGGCCAAGGCTTTCGACTCTGTCAATCACCATATCCTCATCGGCAGACTCGACAGCCTTGGTTTCTCAAATGATTGCCTCGCCTGGTTCACCAACTACTTCTCTGATAGAGTTCAGTGTGTCAAATCGGAGGGTCTGCTGTCCGGACCTCTGGCAGTCTCTATGGGGGTGCCACAGGGTTAAATTCTTGGACCGACTCTCTTCTCTGTATACATCAATGAGGTCGCTCTTGCTGCTGGTGAGTCCCTGATCCACCTCTACGCAGACGACACCATTCTGTATACTTCCGGCCCTTCTTTGGACACTGTGTTAACAACCCTCCAGGCAAGCTTCAATGCCATACAACTCTCCTTCCGTGGCCTCCAATTGCTCTTAAATACAAGTAAAACTAAATGCATGCTCTTCAACCGATCGCTACCTGCACCTACCCGCCTGTCCAACATCACTACTCTGGACGGCTCTGACTTAGAATACGTGGACAACTACAAATACTTAGGTGTCTGGTTAGACTGTAAACTCTCCTTCCAGACCCATATCAAACATCTCCAATCCAAAGTTAAATCTGGAATTGGCTTCCTATTTCGCAACAAAGCATCCTTCACTCATGCTGCCAAACATACCCTTGTAAAACTGACCATCCTACCAATCCTCGACTTTGGCGATGTCATTTACAAAATAGCCTCCAATACCCTACTCAACAAATTGGATGCAGTCTATCACAGTGCAATCCGTTTTATCACCAAAGCCCCATATACTACCCACCATTGCGACCTGTACGCTCTCGTTGGCTGGCCCTCGCTTCATACTCGTCGCCAAACCCACTGGCTCCATGTCATCTACAAGACCCTGCTAGGTAAAGTCCCCCCTTATCTCAGCTCGCTGGTCACCATAGCATCTCCCACCTGTAGCACACGCTCCAGCAGGTATATCTCTCTAGTCACCCCCAAAACCAATTCTTTCTTTGGCCGCCTCTCCTTCCAGTTCTCTGCTGCCAATGACTGGAACGAACTACAAAAATCTCTGAAACTGGAAACACTTATCTCCCTCACTAGCTTTAAGCACCAACTGTCAGAGCAGCTCACAGATTACTGCACCTGTACATAGCCCACCTATAATTTAGCCCAAACAACTACCTCTTTCCCAACTGTATTTAATTTTAATTTATTTATTTATTTTGCTCCTTTGCACCCCATTATCTTTTTATTTCTACTTTGCACATTCGTCCATTGCAAAACTACCATTCCAGTATTTTACTTGCTATATTGTATTTACTTTGCCATCATGGCCTTTTTTGCCTTTACCTCCCTTCTCACCTCATTTGCTCACATTGTATATAGACTTGTTTATACTGCATTATTGACTGTATGTTTGTTTTTACTCCATGTGTAACTCTGTGTCGTTTTATCTGTCGAACTGCTTTGCTTTATCTTGGCCAGGTCGCAATTGTAAATGAGAACTTGTTCTCAACTTGCCTACCTGGTTAAATAAAGGTAAAATAAATAAATAAATAAATCTATCTACCGGATCTCAGTTGGGAGAAGATTTAAGTAGAGAAGACTTTCTAGAGGACAATGTCATGCTGATGTGATCATTAGATCTTAAAGAGATGGGTGGGGCTAAGGTTTAAGAGGGTGTGAACGATGCTGAATGGGCGTAAACAAAGGAGCTTTCTAGCAAGAGTGGAAATCTTAGCAACATCTCAATGTCATGTCTCATAAGTGTATCAACTTTCAAAGCAGCATAACTTTCCCATGTTTCACAAAATTTGACTTAAGCGCATGTAGAGAAATCTGGTCCCATTTCACAGGACCGACAGGATGGATGGATGGGGAGGGAGGGATCAGTGGACATGGCAGGCAGAGCAGCGATCTTTGATGCAGCAACACTTGACATTATACATGTGTAATACCATTATAGTTACAGCTTTCAAAAATAACCATTCTTCACTCCTTAGAGCAGTGAAAAGTTGATCTCAGTGCTATAATTAAGAAATAAGGCTCGAGGGGGTGTGGTACATGGTCAATATACCACGGATAAGAGCTGTTCTTAGCCACGACGCAACACTGAGTGCCTGGATACAGCCCTTAGCCATGGTATATTGACCTTAGCAACGTAATTAGAGCAGTACAAATACATGTTTTATCATACCCGTGGTTTACCACGGTTTTCAGACAATCAACATTCAGGGCTCAAACCACCAAGTTTATAATATATAATAAGCTCTACTGTCGTTGAAGTTCTCTGACCGGTTAGAGGGTAGAGGACAGGCCGGTCATCAGACTGGCATCCTCTGGAAGTTACAGGGGTTAAGCCAGTCAGGATTGTCTCTGTGCTGCAGTCGCCTGATGTAGGAGCAGAAATATAATATGTTTCTAATTCTTCAGCTGGCCTGGTATTTGAAAGAAAACCATTCCCATTTCCTGCTGCTAGAGACCAGGCAGGTCACCCAGAGCTGCCACTCACCAGCCCAGATGTGAGAGTAGAGGAGGATCAGTAAACAACCGAAGGCTCAGAGCCTACAGAGCCTGAGGGAAGGCTTCTGTTAGTAAATCCTCCTTAACATTAAAGACAGCAGTACACAGCCAGCACGCGCCATCCACAAACAGTGTTGTGTCCCACAGGCCATGCTCCCAGCTCCTGGGACTGACATCACACCATGAGCTGCAAGTGAAGGTCACCATGGAGCCTCATACAGTAGCTATTCACGTGGGGTTTGTGTCTGTTCCGACTAGTCTTTTCCAGCTTATCTATCCTGCCTTTGTGAGAGAGCATGGACATTTGAGAACGAGAGAGAGGAACATGGTAGAGATTTACTTTTTAATCCTGGATGCCATGGATTATAGGTTTTGTATTTTATTCTGACTACCGTCAGATATTAGTGTGTCCCATCATGCTTGCAAAGCAGAAATCCCCAATGAGAGCTTGATGATGAGTGTGACACGGTGAGTTCTCAGGGTATGAGCTGAACGAGTCAGTGCTGGTTGAAATTAATTGACTTCAGCATGTTTTAGTGTGTCAGCACATTCAGCAGCGAGGCAGCACTGTATCATCAGCCTGCTGGCTGTCCCCTCTCATCACAGTTTAGTGGGACTCGGTCTGCTGGGACTTCTTTCCTCACTGGGTAGAGGTGCGTTCAGCTACTGTCCTTACTGCCGCACTCGAAAGGCATGTTTTCTGTGTTTACCTTGCGCATGTGTTTGCATATATAGTGTTGTACGTACATGTTAATATGAGAAACGGTGTGACTCCAGAGCGCTGCGATTGCGTGAAAATGGGTTTGGTAATGTGTGCATTCCTCTCAGCCAGACCATGTGATTCTCTGTGTGTGTCACAGGGCAGAGGATGCAGCTGCATTCTGGACCCTCCTTCCTCTGGGATCCAGCTAGAGGACAGATACGGTTGCCATGGTTACATTTACCCATGGTAACATCACGAGGAAAAGCTGGCTGCTGGTACATGCCGCTGCTGTGGGTGTTGCCCACGTCTGATTGGCCGACGCTTGCCTTCGCTATACTCTAACATTCTAAAGCCAGTGTGATGGGTCTGCAGGGCCTCTCTCCCTCTTTCTCTCCTCCTACAGAGCAGGCACACAGGCTATTAATAGACTGATTGTAGAAAAAAAGCGCTTAACCGGATTAAGCATTCTTTTTTCTTTTTTCTACTACAGTTTTTTTTTTACATTTCCTTTTAGTGCAGCAGGCTAATATTGTCTGAGCGGTTGAGTTGGCACCTCCATTTTAATTTGACTAGCGAGATGAAAGTAGTAATAATTTGGGCTCCATTGCTGTTGAGTACTTAAGAGCATAGATGATCCAAACCAATGTAAAGGGAAGCGTTCTCTAGTATCTCCAGTATTCATCAGGCTTGTGAAATGAGGGGGGTTTTACCTTACGCAGTACACACATCCCAAATATTATGAGGAGGAGCTTAGGGAGGGTTATGTCATAGGAAAGCCTGTGGTGTCATGTCGTCCCGTCGGTACAGCTCTCTCTGCTCTGGAGCCTGTCTGTGGTTGGCTGATAGCAGCCTGTTGTTTGTGGAATCTGTCACATCTCCTGAGTGGAGCAGTGATGTACAGCCCATTACAGAACGCCAGCCATCCAGAGGGCTGCACACAACCCAAGGCACCAGGCAACCCTCCTCCTCCTGAGTTACCACATGTGTACGCAGTAATGTGGGTTGTTTTCACTCTATATTCGTTCTCTCTATACCTCACCAGCTATGTAAATCCTTTATAAAAGTCTACGTGGCTAAAAGCATGCATCAGTTTGGCCTAAGTCGGCTAGGCGAACCGAATGAGTGTGCTCACATACTCCCTTAAAAACTTTCACTTGAAAAAAAGTGTACTGGTTGTCCATTTTCAGATGCCGTAGCCAGTATACACTTCCTTAAAATATTCAGAATTACTCGAAGATGACTCGAGTTTGGTCGCGCAGTTTTATAACTATGATGTTTGGTGCGGTATTTCTAAATGAAAAAATGTGCATGAAAACGAGTTGTCTCTCAACAAAGACTTTACTGAAGAAGCCCTACTGTTGACCAATCGCTGACGGAGGGGTGTGGACTTCGGCTACAGACTTCGGCGTGCCTCAAGAACCCTTTTTTTTTTTTGTGCCCGAAGAACCGAAAAAACCCTTACCGAAGTCCATAACAAACAAACGTCACGTTGTCATTATATATCCACAAACTCTTCCGAACTGTTTTGTCTGGGAAGCATGTGGACGCCTTTAGTCACATCTCTATTTTGGGTCTTCAGGGTGCCCAATATAGAAGCCAACTCCGTTGCTCTTAGCTACTCATTTTTTCCATGGATTTTCTCTGTACATTGGCCTTCCTCCTGTAATTCTCCAGCTTGTGTTATCCGCTGTAGTCCTTCTATTCAGTTTTGTAGGATAAATACTTTGCTGTGTTGAGCAATGAGCTGCAGCCTTCCAGCATTAAGTCCAGTCAGTGGCATTGCCTTGTAAGACAGCTGTCAATATGAAAATGTCCAGTAATACGGTGGTGGTCACTGGTCCTGTTTGTGGACGTCTGTGGGTTTTGATGTCCACTGTTCCACACACAGCTCTTCCAGGTGTTTTTCTTCACACATGGGTTGACCCACTCACATCAAAAAGAGAGCCCTGAAAACTGTTAGCTGCACTGGTGTACTAGGAGCACTGTACGCTGCTCCTCTGAATCATTCCCACCGTTAAAGGATTAGTGTATATAAAATGAATTAAGGCCTTGTTTTTAGTGTGTATTGGGGTGGGTGTTTGTGTCTGTGAGACAGAGAGTGTTTATAACAGCACCTGTGTAGAGCAGTGCCCAGGGAGTTAACAAAGATTGTCAAGGTAAAACGACATCTAGTGTGATCATTTGGCTTTAGTATAAGAAGGAAATATATACAGTACAAGTCAAAAGTTGCTAGCAAGTTTGGACACACTTACTCATTACAGGGTTTTTCTTTATTTTTACTATTTTCTGCATTGTAGAATAATAGTGAAGACATCAAAACTATGAAATACCACATATGGAATCATGTAGTAACCAAAAAAGTGTTAATCAAATCAAAATATATTTTAGATTCTTCAATGTAGCCACCCTTTGCCTTGACAGCTTTTGCACACTCTTGGCATTCTCTCAAACAGCTTCACCTGGAATGCTTTTCCAACAGTCTTTAAGGAGTTCCCACATGCTGAGCACTTGTTGGCTGCTTTTCCTTCACTCTGCGGTCCAACTAATCCCAAACCATCTCAAATCAAATCGAGCTTTATTTGCCACATGCGCTGAATACAACAAGTGTAGACTTTACTGTGAAAAGCTTACTTACAAGCCCTTAACCAACAGTTCAGTTCAAGAAGAGTTAAGAAAATATTTACCAAATGAACTAAAGTAAGAAATTATAAAGAGTAACACAATAAAATAACAATAACGAGGCTATTTACAGGGGGTACCGGTACCGAGTCCGTATGTGGGGGTACAGGTTAGTTGAGGTAATTTATACATGTAGGTAGGGGTGAAGTGACTATGCGATTGGGTTAAGGTCAGGTGATTGTGGAGGCCAGGTCATCTGATGCAGTACTCCATCACTTTCCTTCTTGGTCAAATAGCACTTACACAGCCTGAAGGTGTGTTGGGTCATTGTCCTGTTGAAAAGCAATATTATAGTCACACTAAGCGCAAACCAGACGGGATGGCGTATCGCTGCAACATGCTGTGGTAGCAATGCTGGTTAAGTGAGCCTTGAATTCTAAATAAATAACTTAGTGTCACCAAAATGCACCCTCACACTACCACCACCACCTCCATCCTTCACGGTGGGAACTACACATGCAGAGATCATCTGTTTACTTACTCTGCCTCTCACAAAGACACGGCGGTTGGAAACAAAATCTCAAATTTGGACTCCAGACCAAAGGACAGATTTCCACCAGTCTAATGTCCATTGCTTGTGTTTCTTGGCCCAAGCAAGTCTCTTCTTATTATTGGTGTCCTTTAGTAGTTAGTGGTTTCTTTGCAGCAATTCCTGATTCACAGTCTTCTCTGAACAGTTGATGTTGAGATGTGTCTGTTACTTGAATGAACTCTGAAGCATTTATTCGGGCTACAATTTCTGAGGCTGGTAACTCTAATGAACTTATTCTTTGCAGCAGAGGTAACTGGGTCTTCCTTTCCTGTGGTTGTCGTCATGAGAGACAGTTTCATCATAGCGCTTGATGGTTTTTGCAACTGCGCAAAGTTCTTGAAATGTTCCTTATTGGCTGACCTTCATGTATTAAAGTAATGATGGACTGTCGCTTCTCTTTGCTTATTTGAGCTGTTCTTGCCATAATATGTACTTGGTCTTTTGCCAAATAGGGCTATCTTCTGTATACCACCCCTACCTTGTCACAACACAACTGATTGGCTCAAATGCATTAAGAAGGAAAGAAATTCCACAAATTCACTTTTAACAAGGCACACCTGTTAATTGAATGTGTTCTAGGTGACAACCTCATGAACCTAGTTGAGAGAATGCCAAGTGTGCAAAGCTGTCTTCAAGGTAAAGGGTGGCTACTTTGAAGAATCTCAAATCTAAAATACATTGATTTAACACTATTGGTTACTACATGATTCATATGTGTTATTTCAGAGTTTTGTTGTCTTCACTATTATTCTACAATGTAGAAAATAGTCAAAATAAAGTAGTACCCTTAAATGAGTAGGTGTGTCCATACTTTTGACTGGTACTGTATATATAATGTATTGTAGAAATAATGTACCCATGTTCTACAGCAGATTAGGCCTACATGTTTCTATTTGGAAATCAGAAAATCTGGAGCACTAGTGCAAGGGTGTGTGTGTGTTTTTGATTGTGACCTAGAGGATTTCCCTTCAGGGAAGTACAATTGTGCCGTGGAAGGGAAGTGAGCTCGTCGTCTGTCATTGAATACAAAACCGTTGCAATGCAGAATTACATTTCAATGCACCACAATTATGTGTTTAATATCAATCATTAGCCTACCAGTATAATATTTGCATTGATGTTCTGGTTAGATTGCATTCATTTTGACTATATTGTTTTTGAGAGCCAACCAGTCATGCCTGACAGCCTAGTTGCTGGGCAAACTTGATGTGTTGTGCAACGTTGTTTTGTTTCCCCAGTCTTTTCCCTTAAATACCTCCATTCATAGATAATCTACCCATCCATTATTGCTGTGGTTTTTTAGTCAAATATAACCAAACAAATCCACACTGTAATTTGTCTTTTTATTTGGGCAACAAAAAATGTATGGCTGATTTAATGCCCTAAAATAAGGCTATGACTTGATCACCTAATTGTACCTTCAGCCTCCATGAGCGGTCAGGGCAGGTGCTGGCTAGAACTCTGTGTGGTAGGCCTATGGTGAAGAACACTACTACTGGCTTATATGGTGATTCAGTGCAGATGCTGCTGCATAGGGAATAGCTAGCGTCTGTAGCTGTGTCTCTGTCTATGTGTTATGGACTATGTCCCAAGTCCATGTTGACTCTAGAACTGGCTTTTATTCCTGGAGTGTTGTTGTGTGTCTGGTCTTCATCTAAAGATGACACCCATTGAGCTATCGGCTTCCCCTCTGGCAGACAGACAAGACATCCTCAGGAACTCATATTTTCTTTGATCAGAACCAGAAACCTTGTCCACTCTCTCTGAAATGTGCATGTTCTGTGTTTGAGTAAGTATTGAATCACACTGACTTTATGGCCTTTGAATAATTACCATATGTAATGTTTATACAGCATTTTGACTCATGTAACACTTATGTTTTATAATTTGAGAAATCTGTGGGTTTGGCTGAATTGTTTTACCTGGTCTTAAGTGTTTTCAATATGATTAGTTATGTTTCCAAGGAGCTCTCTTTCTCCGTCCAGGGTATTTTCTCTCCAAGCTGAAATTATTCCTTGCAAACAGGAAGGGAACTCAACTTCCTGTGGGCTAATCCTGCTATTGGTAGCTTCCTGTTCCATATAATCACGGCCACACAGACACACTGACCTAATGCTCCATAAGGATTTTACTTCACAGCAACCTTCACATTAAAGTCAACCATGTTTGTGTTTAGATTTATCCTTCCTATATGAACTATACACTCTTAGGAAAAAGGTTCCAAAGGGGTTCTCCAGTTGTCCCCGCAGGAGCCCTTTTTGAAAGGGTTCTACCTGGAACCCTAAAGGGTTCTCCTATGGGGACAGCTGAAGGAGAGCATGAAGACTACTAGCTATAACAAATAATGCTACCTGACCAAACACCAAAGCAGCTGTTGACAGTACAGGGGCACTATGTTTGCAGTGACACTCCCATGTTTTTGATTCCATAAAGGGATGATGACTAATAGTGGACTGTGACATGTAATCAAGGAACGCAGAGATCAGAAACTTCCCCCTCGCTCCCTGTGTTTCCTGTTTGCTCATGAGATCGGTCATAACTGACCACTTGACTTAACCTCATCATTAACCTCATCACCTGGTCTCATCACGTTTGGTTTCTCTTGCTCTAGTTAGACAATTTCCCTCGTATGCTTGCATGGGCCTATGAATGAGAAATGAGCTGTCTAGCTAAATCTGGAACTATTATACCTCAGTATTGTCTGAGTCATTATTATTGCCTGTTGTCCCTTTTGAAATGAAAGAATACAAATGAATAGTGCTCATGAAAAGGGAGAGCTAGCTAGCTACCAACTCGAACTGTTAGTTCCCCACTTCGTTGTATTTACAGCGGAAGGAGGAAGTGACCATAGAATGACTAAAACGGTCCTCCCTGTTCAAGTCAGTGTTCTGTAATTCTATTTCTATGGAGGTGACCTGTCCCATGCTTCCTCACGCCTTTTTGTCCTACTGATTATCCTGCATGTTTCCAGATTCTCTGAGTGAAAACCACGTCTGTAATCATCATGGATAACAGGAGTTATTTATAGCAGCTTGACTTCCTTCCAGCATGAGGGAGTAATGAGGAGAGAGCACAAGAGCACAGTCATCATTTAATGAGTGAGGTAGCTAACCTTCTCATCCACATCTAACACTCTCAATTGCTAATCACACACGCACACAGACAGAGCACCATCGCTAGACAGAGAATTAGGACGAGGGAGTTTGTTATATACCTAAACACTACAACACATAGCATGAAAGAGTCCCAGTCCTCCTGCTGAAAGCTGTCTGCTACAGGTTATATCTGGGCTGTCAGTAGTATGGCCTGCACTGCTGTCTCTGGGAGGGCTCAGTAACACAAAGAGCCCCTTTAACCACAGATCAAGGCCCAGGCTGTACACTGGGCTGTCCACACCTGCCTACTCTTTGTTTCTCAACAGGGCCTCTCTGGCCATGGCTCAAGTCTGACTAAATGTGAATCATGGTATAAATATACCAAACATCCCCCTCGTAATATCAAGGCACTCATTGTTTTATGTAACTCTACTGTGACTTTGAGATGAGAATCACCATTTTGGGGGTATTTGTTCCTGTCATATTTGTTCTGGAACATCAGATGTTGTTTAGCCAGTCATTTGCTTTGGCCCTATGCTACAAGGCTTAATATTCCTGTAACAGTTTCCATCAGATAGTATTGTTAGCATTTGCTACATGAGTCAAATGGGTGAATGCAAGGCTGTGCTTTCCTGGCTGAAACAATATTCACTCCCAGTGTTCTCCTACTGTTCATGGGTGTCTAGGAGGGCAGAAAAGGTCCCAGTCAGGGATTTGGCCATCTGCATTCATTTTCAACAGGAATGTTCAGTGGTATTGTTCTCTGTATTCAATGTGTAGTACTAATGCATATCATAGCAACAAGTTCCACTGGCCTTTTAAATAGTGTCCCTGCAGATGGCCTCTTTAGGATTGTTCCCAGCAGTAGAACACAGCAGCAATAGCACATGTCTTTTTATGGCTGGAACAGCCAAGCGTAATGTCCTCAGATTGGGACCTGATTTCTGCAGTGTTCTCTCTGTACCAGACCCTGTTCTACACTCTACTCACACTTCACAACAAGCTGTTTAATCAGTGCTCCAGATTATGGTGCATCATTTAAAAAGATAATCCCATCAGAGGAGAAGACGAGAGCAGAGTTTAGCCGCACTGGGGTAAACAGTCCTCTCCTCTTGACTCACTAACCACCCTTCTCTGACCCAGAGGCCTACCGATAACCGTTATGCCCTGCGCCCTCATGACCGGTACTGCCAGTCACACCCTACCGATACGATAACGCCCTTCCCAGTCAGACACGTCCCACTCCTAAGGCCACTCTCTGAGTCACCACAGCAGTGAAAGGAAAAACCACGTGAGTGGAAGAGGGAGGAAAACAATGGGCGTTGGAGGAGATTCTTCAGCGCGTGTGTGTCTGCACTGTCTACTAACATCTGGGCCCACAGCTGGAAGGGGGTGTGTGAGGGGGGGGGGATGGTTAGGGTAAGTGCAGTGAATTATAAGCCTTCTTCATTGTCTCAGGCTCCCGTATTTAGGGAGAGATCAGGCATATATTGTTAATGCTGTGCGTTGATACTCTGCTGGGCGTAGTTTGCTTGTGTATGGGATAGAGACAAATCTCTTTAAAATGTGATCTGGCCACAGTTTTAATTGAATGTATCCAGTTACTGGCCATACAGAGTATGTATGTCAGTTACAGCCTTGCTCCCTTCCTGTCCCCTTATAGCTTCAAATAAAATCGGATCAAATTTTATTTGCCACATACACATGGTTAGCAGATGTTAATGCGAGTGTAGCGAAATGCTTGTGATGCATAGTTTCCTAGGAACGCGAAGCGAGGCAGCCATCTCTGTCGGCGCCGGAAATTGTCGTGTCGTGTTCATCCTAAGACGAGGCCCCCTTGTCACGTGGTCCACAAACGGCATGGACATTTTTCTCATAGCATGGGCCCCCACTGTCTGTTTTGCAGTGTACTGTTGGCAAAATGTATGACCTCCAGCCGTACAAACACTTGACAGGAATGTGTGGTAAGGGGGCGGCTTTGGCTAAATGGGTCAGCCCCCCCCCCCAGATAATGGTGGGCTGAATGTAGGAGTCTCAGGGGCAGACAAAGGGAGGGAGGTGCAGCACAAACCCTGCCTGCCTGCCTGCTACAATTATGGACATGAATAACATCCACATTGAGCTGCCATGAAAATCAGGGTCAAGGGGTTAACTGTGTGTTCATTACAGAGATATGGGGAGTTCAAGAGAACACTTATATACCCACACCCTGGCAAAATGACCGTACTGTACATACCCACACCCTGGCAAAATGACCATACTGTACATACCCACACCCTGGCAAAACGACCGTACTGTACATACTCACACTCTGACAACTCTAACCCTTCTCCCTTCCCACACTCTGACAACATTAGCCCTTCTCCTACCCACACTCTGACAACACTCAAACTGAGTCAAACAGGATTTCTGAGGGAAAATGAATGTTGCTGGTCATGTTATTCCTGTAACTTCTTAGTCATATAATATTAGCATAATATTCCCAGTCTGGCCATTCCAGACATGTTCGTATGAAAGAAGGCTATGCTGTGTCACTTATTGTGAACTCCATGGCTGTCTCCACCCTGCTTCTCGGCTCTCCCAAACCAACATCTCCATTTCTGGGCCCGGCACCAAATACCCGGGACTCTTTGCGCCGCCTTCACCAGGTCCACTCAGCATTAGCCAGACAAAACATGAACTGTCTAGAGGAGACCGCAGTAGTCCTGAGGATGATTACTGTGATGATGGGGATGAAGAGGAGGTTGGTCATAATGTTGTTAGGTGTTTGCTTGTTTTTCTTCTCCAGCGCAGGTCTTCTGCATTAGAGCAGCTGTATCATTACAGCTAAATGCCAGGATACCAGAAGGGCTTGTTGTGCATCAGTCAGACTTGTAAAAGTGGATTTGTGGGTGCAGAGCTGTGATTTACAGCTGCAGGCCAAAGCTCAGTCACGGGTGGAGCAGTACTGTGGGGAGGACAGAGGAAAGTGTTAGACCCAGAGAGGGAGGGAGCTGCCTGCTTCTGTGATGAATTCACCACCACTGTCTGTCTGGTCGCTGGTGTTTCCTTTTGTGTTACTGTTTAGCTTAATCCACACTGGCAAGCAGCACTGAGGTCCAGGTAGACGTTTCTCACCTAGGATGAACCTCAAAACAAACTGTGAAGTTTTTCCATCTTTTTATAGCAAACAAACGTTCTCTTGCACTGTAAACCAGATTGAATCTGTGCGGGCTGTCTACTCTGTGCAACACACGTCTATAATGTTTGCAGATTACACTTCACATTGGTACTCACAAAAGTGCAAGCAATTCCAGGGTCTGTCTCACCCCCAGTGATGCAGTAACACGGACATGTGGGAACCAACGGTGGCGAAGCTGCTGCTGTGTGTGTGTGTGTGTGTGTGTGCATGTCTGTGTGTTAAGTAACACTGCAGTGGTGAACATCCCAGTGGTCTGTGGTGCAGTCAGTCAGTGTTTGGGGTATAATGGTCCTCAGGCTCTCTCTCTCTCTCCTCTCTCTGTCAGTCCGCTGGGTACCCAGTAAAGAGCATTGCCCTCCAGGCAGCCTCCGCCCCCTCTCCTCTCAGCATGAAACCCAGACCATCACAAGTGCTCTGCAAACGGAGGGAGCACATGATAGGCTTTTAAAACCATGACTGAGTATCCAGGCACCCAGAGACACTCCGAGGTCTACCACAAGTTCAATCTCTCTGTCAACCTTTAGAAGAAAATCCTTTCCTTTTGAGTATCGTTTTTTTTTACGCTGCATATATTACCTCCCGTGGACTTTTACCCTCGTTCAGAATGCTCATTATCACAGTGTTAACCGCTTACCCTCATTACCCTAATGATAGTGACATTTCTCTCCCTCTCTCTCTCTCCCTGTCTTAGAGCGCAGCGATGGAGGAAACTGTAATATGGGAACAGCACACAGTGACCCTTCACAGAGTAAGTGTTTTACCTTTGTCCGTTACTCTCTCTCTCTCCATTCCTATGTAGCCCTCTCCATCCCTACATCATCATCCCTCTCTCTCAGTGCCGGGAAGGCCAGCTGCAGGATCAGGAAGTGTGCTGATGAAACACACAATGGGCCCAGCATACAGATGTCAGGAAGCTGCGGTGAGGAAGAGAGAGCTATATAGCGTCCTCTTCCTGTGTGTTTCTCTTCTCTTCCTGTTGGCAGCCATCCCCATGACACTCCAGGATCACAGGGAATACTGTATGTTGTGTAGACTACACATGAACTGGTCTATGTGAGTACCTACGGCTGGGAATTGCCAGTGACCTCACAATATATTATTGCGATACTTTGGTACTGATACAATATGTATTGCAATTCTCACGATTCTATATGTATTGCGAGTCGATACTGTGATTTTATTGCAATTCGATGTTCTGAACATATTGCTTACCATGTGTCTGCTGCAGAAGGTCGAGAAAGCCATGAGAAAACAAGTGATCAATCATGGGAATAAGTGTGCAAAAATAACTAAACTAAATAAAATACTATTGCAATTATTGTCAAAAAGATACGATATGTGGTCAAAAATAATATCCTGATATGTAATGTTCTTCCTGCCCATCACTACTAGTACCCTATATAAATATTTGTATTTTTTTAAATCCATGGATTTCATCTTTTTTAAATTCAAATTAGAGTTCACTGACACTGTTGCCAATACTTTTTTTTGTCTGGGTCTCAACTTACTGTTGAGAGTTAGAATAGTAAAATACACAAGGTGCAGTTTCTAAATGTGGTTGTGCATCAGCAGTTTTTCTCTTGTGATGTCAGTCACTGTGATGATCGTCCCATGTCCTCCATCACTTGAATTAAAGAAATTATGAATAACCAGACACTGACGATGATTTACTGTTGATGAGAAGCACATTTATTTATTGATAATCATGTGGGTTAGAGATGTCCTCTTGATTGTTGCTGGTCATCTGTAAAAGGTGAGAAACGGTGTGTTAAGAGTGAGTTGGGAGCGCCGGCCGCTAGTTCTGCGGAAAACTCTTGTTGTGCTGCATCTCCCGATTTTAATATAGGCTGTTTCTGGTCATACATTAAGTGATCAAAAGTACAATGTGATATTGTTTACTAATTAAAATGTGAAGGTAGATTGTCAGAAATGTGTGAGATTACCTTGTATTTCCTAATTTATTGAAGAGGGTTCTGTTAATTTCCTGTTCAGAGAATTGACGGGCAGGTGGGGTGCGTTGTAGCGCGTATCCCCAAAGTCTAGTTATTCATTAACCATGGTTTAGGACAGTTATTGAGATATGTGCTGGTATATATTCAAGTATGTTTATGATCTGAAGGAGGTTTAGATTGTAATTCATGTCTTTTGAATGTGAAATGCCTTGTTTTCATTGGTCAAATGCACTATGGGTAGGGGTATAAGAACCCTGTATTGTCATTGTTTAAGAGACAGGACAGGGAACAGGTCGGCATGCTGCCTGTTACAGGCATATTTGTGTCACTCACACTCAGATATCAACATGGCATAAGTCATGGCAAAATGTGTACAATTGGATGAAACTTGCTTCAAAACAGACACATTTTCTCTACGTCCCATGGCAAATGTGTAGAATTGCACAAAATTAACATTCAAAAATGTTTTGCCCGCAAGGTGAGGTGGGCCCCCCGAACCAAATCTCGCTTAAGGCCCCCTCGGGGGCCTGTTTTCAGGAGCTTTGGTCCCAGGAAAACACAGAATTTCTCATTTGGTCCCACGCTGAAATAGTTTAACAACCCCTACACTAGAGCATTGGAAAGCAAAACAACTACTGTAACAAGAGTAGAATCACGACAATGGTGAAGGCATAACTCTGGCACCACCCACTCCCTTTACAAAACCATATTATTATCCCACTTACACTGGTATAGGCCTACCACTTAAATTAGTTTACCCCATGATTGCACTGTAGTAAGCATGTTGTAAAAATGTTGGTGTTAACACCTTTCAATGACATACACTCACAGGACTAGACTAGTGAAACCTCAGGTGACGTGTAGACATATTGTTGACTGGGATTATCTCATTGGCTGTCTGGAAGAGTGCAATGTTTAATAACATAACAACAACCATAGGAGTTGTTGCCTACACAGTACTAACAGATCTGGGACCAGGCTAGAGGCATGCTGTCAATGTGTGGTTGTGTCAGCGAGCGTATCACCACCACGGTTACTATAAGTGTCTCTCCTCTCGGTCTCCAGTCCTGAGTGGCGTCCTGGCCTGGCCATCTGTCAGGAGATCAAGAGTCAGGACAGAGTCAGGCTGGCTGTGATAATGGAGGCTACAGTCAGAGGTGACAGACTGACTAGAGAGGAGAGAGCACTGAGAGCAGATCAGATCACTGTGCCAGACACCTCTCGCTCTTCTCTCCCCTCTCACGCTCTCTCTCTCTCCTCTCTCCTCTCTTCTCTCTTCTCTCTCTCTCTCAAGACAACCATGGACATAACGCACACTAATCCTATTGCTATATCTAGGCTACATGAAGGGATGGTTTTATAGCTTTTGACTGTGCTTAAATAAAATGACTAGAGTAGCTGTGTTTTTTTCTATGTATTAAATATGCTATACTAACTGAACTGAGGAAGTATGTATCCTTCTACTGTGTACAGTGTTATGTTCATCAAGTGCATTCAGGCAAAACTCCCAGATGGATAAAATGAAGAAAACATGCACTGTTGTCCCAGACGTCATGTCTCCAACTTCTGTTGTGTGTGTGTGTGTGATGTGTGCAGGCCCCAGGGTTTGGGTTCGGCATAGCCATCTCAGGGGGCCGGGACAACCCTCACTTCCAGAGTGGTGAGACTTCCATTGTCATCTCCGACGTCCTGAAGGGAGGCCCAGCAGAAGGACTCTTATCGTAAGTGCAGAAAACACTTTCAACTGAGATTTTCTGTGAGCCTGATTTTCAGTCCCGGACCAGGCTTAATCTGTGTCTGGGTAACCAGCCCTATATGTTACCGCTATGGTCCTGATTTGGGAGTGGTCAATGTAGATCCTGACCGTGATTGAGCGTCCTTGTTTCTCTTCTCCTTCCAGGGAAAATGACCGTGTGGTAATGGTCAACGCGGTGTCCATGGACAACGTAGAGCATGCGTACGCAGTGCAGCAGCTTCGGAAGAGTGGAAAGAATGCAAAAATAGTGAGTTGTTGTATTCCTCGGGAATGGCCAGCAGGCTAACCTTTCATGTTATGGTCCTCCATCCTCAGCAAGTACATTCCTCTTCTATGAATGCCTCCCCAGGGATTTAGATACATTTCTCACTTCATTGAGTTGATAAGAGGTCATTTGAGGTGGTTGAGAATGATGATATGTCCTTTTCTCCCCCCCAGACGATCAGAAGAAAACGGAAGGTTCAGATCCCGGTGTCCCGCCCGGGAGACAGGGAGACTATGTCCGAGCACGAGGAAGAGGACACGGATGAAGACGATGGTTGCGAGCCGCACAGCGGGCCCACCAGCGCCTACGGAGCAGCGAGCGGCGGCACGGCCAGCAGGCGGACGAACGACCGCGAGCGTGAACGCAGCAACAGCAGCCGGCGGGAACACAGTGCCTCGCGAGAGAGGAGCATCTCGCCCCGCTCCGGCCGATCCCAAGGCTCCTCTACACCGTCCCGCCCCGCCAAAGTCACCCTTGTCAAGTCCCGCAAGAATGAAGGTGGGCACCACAATGTCCAGCTTACGTTTTCAGAATGAACGATTTCTTTCTGGGCTAGCCAAACCCTCCCCTAACCCGGACGACGCTGGGCCAATTGTGCGCCGCCCCATGGGTCTCCCTGTCGCTGTCGGCTGCTACAGAGCCTGGACTCGAACCCAGAATCTCTAGTGGCACAGCTAGCACAGCAATGCAGTACCTTAAGCCACTGCGCCACTCGGGAGGCCCGATTTTCTTTCCTTTGCATTGTCAGTTTGACCCTATAGTTTAATGTGTGGTATTGCACAGTACTTTGCTAATATTGTTTTGTTGTTGTTGTTTAAAGTAGAGTATGGTCTGCGTTTGGCCAGCCACATCTTTGTGAAGGACATCTCCCCAGAGAGCCTAGCAGCACGGGACGGAAACATCCAGGAGGGAGACGTGGTGCTGAAGGTGAGAACCAGAGAAATGATGGGGCTGGTCGTTATAGACGATGACCTGGAGTGGGAATGCCACCGGTTCAAATCCTGGGACGGCACTCAAAGAAACGGGGACTGAGATTCAGAGCAGATATATACTAAGCATACCACTTCACATGAGGCAATATTTTGGGCCTGCATTCACTAGTAAGATCGTGTAAATAGTGGAAGGTTGCCAGGGCCTCACAAAGACTTAGAGAGGGGAGGGATGTACAATGTCATACTGACTTCATTAACACAACACACTGTTTCACTATGACCTCTAGCCGCTGTTTATATGTTCACTCAGAGAGATGCCTGTAATGGGAGTTCAAAGTTCATTAGAATGCTACTCAGTCCTCAAGCAGGGCCATGCATTCCATCACTCGCTTTTGTTCCTGACTAGTCAGTCGCTGATGGGAAACATTTACCTCATCACAAGAAGGTACACCCTGGACTCTGACTGTTTTAGTACACTTCACTGTGTTCAAAAGAGAGTCCTTGTATCGAACTTGAGTCTTCCAAGTGTAGTAACTATGAAAGCGTGTACAAGAAAGAGGGATAACATGTGGTTGTGAGAATTTAGCCTTCCATTATAAACATTTTAACAAGGGAGTGGTGATATCATTTTTATGCAATAAAATATGATGTGTTCAGTCTCTCACTGCAAGTGACCATACGTAAAGCACTGTGCATGTGGAACATTTGCTAAAATCATACATTTTTAAACGTCATTATAGGTCTTGTACTGTATGGCTTTGGTGTATGTGTGCTGTTGCACAAGTCCAAAGTTAAACTGTACAATGATGAGAATGAAACCTTCCTTAAACAGCCTCTTTTTTCTTCTTTTTTTCAGATTAACGGCACAGTGACCGAGAACCTGTCGCTAATAGATGCTAAGAAGCTGATCGAGAGGTCAAAGGGCAAGTTAAAGATGGTGGTGCAGAGAGACGACAGAGCCACGTTGCTCAACATCCCCGACATGGACGACAGCATTCCCTCCGGCAACAACTCCGACCGAGACGGTGAGATGGAGCTCTGTGCGTTCTCTACAGGACGTTAACCTCAATCAATCTCGTGTTTTAACGACCTCATATTGATTAACACCGTTTTGTTTAGCTCACAATATGGCATGATGTTATGTGGGTGCAATTTCCCAGAGGTATCTGAGAAGGAAAACTTACTACTTCATCTTTTTTCCACTGATTTCTCTTCTCTTTTCTTTTTTTTTACTTTCTTTTTTTCTTAGTTTACTTGTCATGGTTCAATTGCCATATTAAACACCACTTTGTTCTAACAGACATTTCAGAAATTCATTCACTGACCTCAGACCATTCCACTCGATCCCATGATCGAGCACGGGGCAGTCGATCCCGCTCCCCTACCCGGTCTGAGCCCTCGGACCCCTCCCGACACTCACCACGGCAGATTAGCAATGGCAGGTAAGGAAAACACACACACATACAGTATATATTACACAATCCTCATGGGACACACAGCTGTCATACATATCACACAGACACCCACAGCGGTGCAACTCAAGCCTCATCATGTGTCATGTTAAAGCCTGTAAATGGTTAGTTAGTGTTAATCACCAGCACTTCTAGAGGGCTGTGTATCAATAGATAATGAAGACACAGGATGAATAGAACAGAAAGATGTGCCTCTATAAGCCCTGCAGTCCCATAATGACCTACTGTAGGGGTCAGAGGTCACAGCGAGCCAGAGGAGAGGATATTGATGCTTTTCCACATCGATGTCCCGTCCCCTGCACCCCTCCCTATAGCTCACCATATAGTCTCCCTATATACAGTGTCCATAATAACTCATCACAACCTAAAGGAAACCCTCACCACCAGCCTGGAATGGGCCAAAGCATCAGTCAGTACAATGTTAACTATATATTTGATACTGTCTAAATATTAACATGTGCTTCATTTCTTCCATTTTCCCAGTCAATTGAATGTCGTGTTTTCTTTCCTCTGTTGCACAATTTTCTCTTTCAATCTCTTCAGTTGGAGGCTAACGTAAGTTTGCATGGAAAGCAGTGGAGAGATGCAGTAACCGGCTTTGACAGACATGTAGTAGTGGCGACTGGCTTGCCTGCATAGCTGCCTGTGTAGCTGACTAAGTAGATAGTCGCTATACAGAGAAGTAGACCAGTAGATGAGGTGCCTTTACAGAGCAAGGCTTGACAGTTCATCTCAGACTGTCTATGTGGCGTGTTGATGCCAGAGGGGCTGGAGGGAGGGATAGAGATGTGGAAGGAAAGGCTGCTGCTGGTTTCTGATCACACGGCCTGCCGTATCACAGCAATTAACCAGGATGGGGATGGATTGCCCAGATGGAGCTCGTGTGTGTCTCTCTCTCTCTGGCGAAAGGCTCTGAGCCCTGGAGGAGAGGCTCTGTAGAAAAGAAAGCCCTGGATTCAAAATGAAACACAACACAAGTGTTCTGCTTCCAAACTCTACCATGTCCTCTGTCCTCTCCTGGTGTGGCTATTTCTGCTGCAGAGCACATGTATGGAGGGTCAGATACCTGAAAATGCCCTGCTCATTTCAGATTCTGCAAGTATTGGTTCTTTGTGTTCTTTTTGAATCACAGTGAACAGTCCTATTTATTTGACAGAGATCTCACACAGATTTAGCTCCCCTAGCCCCCTGTTGTACCTTGTCTTTAGCTCCCTCCTCAGTGCTGCTGTACTGTAGTGTTTAGACATCCTGATATGATGGCGTTAATGCAGATAAGCAGCTGTACCATTGATCTGAAATGGGAAAACTAACAGCCGGTTGGTTGGTACTTCGTAGCGGTACTGGTCTCTCCTCAATGCTCTGGGTCTAAACCCCAAGCCCTGTCAACCCATATGGAATCAGATTAATGGCAAAATTGTGTAATGGCTTTAAAGTCAGTTTGTCATCAGAGGCTGGAATGAATGCCTGGCTAGATAGATGCTAGATATCTGGAGGGACCAATTGTTAGTGATTTACAGCTGCCTGTTTGTCACCAAGCCACTCCAGTAACCAACTACCGTAAATCAGCCCCAATGTAACTGTCAACATCACTGTGGAATAACAATTCTTGTCTCAATGCAGGAACGCAGGGACATTCTTACACAGAATACTCCCACTGTAAGTGTCACAATGTCACAAAAACACCCTGCCAGTAGTTGTTGAGACCATCCTAGAGTTTAGGTTAGTACTTAGATCAATAAACTGTCTTTCTGTCTCGTTTTCTTTCCAGAGTTAGCCTTTAGGTTTGGGGATATTGAATTGGTGTTACTTGTCTTTGTGTACATACACAATGAGTAACATAATACATGTTGTATTCCTGAACCATGTATTGATGAGTCTTGAGCACTTGGTTTGAATGTTGCTAGTTTAGTTCGAAGCCATACTCTGTTTGCGCTTTATGAATGTCAGGCAAGAGGGACTAAATGGTGAGTGTCAGCGGGGATTGGCTATAACCAGACCAGCATGCATGCAGGACTCATCACAGTATGTATTTGCTATGCAGGAGGCCAGGCAGGAATTTGACACACTTCCCACAGAGATTTGCCCCAGAATCAGACAGTTCACATAGTTTAGGTTTTCTCTATAGTTAAATGTTTCTCTTGTCCCTGTGAGAATACATTCCCTAATATACCATCAGGTTGTCATTGTAATCAAGACTTGACTAGTTTACTTACCTGTGTAAATAAAGTTGAAATAAAAAACGTATTTGTGAGAGTACCTCATTGAACTGTGAAATAGTGTTAGTTAGCCTCCTGCATTTAGTTTTGTAAGGAATTTTCCTCAAATAACAAAATATAGCTGTGCAACAGTCCCATTTTAGATGGTTGTTACGACAGTGGTCTATGGGAATTACAAAATTAAAGTAGCCCTCTTTCCATGATGCAAAACACATTTTATCACAACAAGATTATTGAGTTGAGATGTCCATTTATACAGTGTAACCTTATATAGACGCCACAGGAGGAAATAAGGAAACAGATTGCAGATTTGTGCTTTGGTCCTTGTGTACTGTTGTGTTTAGAAAAGGAGAGCAGAGAGAGAAAGGAGGGAGGGAGGCAAGGTAAAAGGACAGCACTACGTAGGAATTTATGTTTAGTTGATGTGTTGCCTCTTAACACCATTTCACCCAGGACAGGGCAGGGAGGGCACGGGAGATTTAGGACGGGGACAAGGGCTGCTGCCAGGACCGGCCAATAGGCCCGCTCTGACTGACGGACGGACGGACAAATAGACAGACAGACAGGCGATTACAGCCTTGTTGAAATTCGTCCCTTGCAGCGCAGACTGCTCTGCATGTACTGCAGCCATTTTTAATATCTCTTTATTTCTACAGTCCCCAATGCACTCTGAACTACAAACACATTATCAGGAGTTTCACTGTTGAATAATTGCAATTTGTCACTTGTAGTTTTCATTCAAAGTATGAAATAGATATGGATTATCAAAAGGTAGTCTCTATTTTTTTTCCAATATGAGGATAAAATTAGGTCCATGTGTTGTGAATTAATCTTAAATCTTAAGTTGTCGCTGACTCAACTCAACTAAAAAAGAAGCATTTTGTGTCTAGGAAATGTGTGTGTATTTTCCCCCCCCCCATTTGTTTCCTCACTTTTGATGGAGTGTTTTCATTTGTTCTCACAAAGACAGGAAATTGAATGTTAGGAAGGCATTTCACTTTTCAAGCTAATAGGTTTTGGTTTGCTGCTGTTTGAGTCTGATTTTGTCTTTGGGAAGTGAGTGCATATTATCCTGTTAAAGTCCTGTGTGAGGGAGGGAGAGTGAGTGAGTGCATGTTATCCTGTTAAAGTCCTGTGTGAGGGAGGGAGAGTGTTGGGTGTAAGATGGTGGCACAGTCCAGCTGAAGTGTAGCTTACCGCTACATTCCTCCTGTGTAAAAAGCTGCTGGATGCTGGCTGGAGTCCTGTGCCAGCTTCGGGGTCATGTGACCAGGCTGGAATTCGAACCCATTGTTCTAAGAAGTAGCCGAATAGAGCTGCAGAGACGGAGCACGGCATTCACACATTTGAATCTGAACACTCAGTGCCTGGCTGTGGTGAGCTGGAGCTGGGACTGGCTCTGGCAGGTATACAGTACTGCTGCTGTGGTTTGGTTAAAAGGTTGAGAAGGGAAATGGAATGAATCATTTGTAATGCACACAGGTCTCAATCAAAATATTTTTAGAAAAATGTCTGCTTCGGTATGACTGAGTAGTGTTTCTGGTCTCTGTGTGGTTGTCAGTGATACTGTAGGGTTGAGAGGATTCTGTAGACCACATAGCTGAAAGCACCTGGAGTCTGCTCTGCTGCTGATGCAGTCGATGCAGAGGTGAAACCGAGGCCAGCAGAGACTAGGTCGGACCCTATAAACGTGTAGTTCAAATAGTTTGAGTTGAAGACGGCCGTCCTCCTTTTTAACTCCTTACTGTTTTGGCCGTTCTTTACTGTTCCTAGTGCCTTATCACTCATTCCACGCTGTGATGTCAGTAACACGACGCTCTCATAACAACACACACAGATCACACACTCCGTCACTGTGGCTGCGTCCCTGGGATAAAACAACAGGACCTTCTCCAAGCAGCCTTTGTAGGAAGCTCTCTGTGGAGAGGGTGCAGAGGTCGTGTGATATTGTTTTGTCTCCTATACTTAAAATAAATAAATAAATAATTATCCATCCACCTTTCTATTCTCTCTTCATAATTGCTACCATTCTTCATCTCACATGGTAGGCCTACAAAGGAAAAAATGAACAAACCCAAAATAAATAATCAACTGTTTCTTTTTCTAGCCACAGAAGTCGAGATGAGGAGAGGATTTCCAAGCCCGGGGTGATGTCGACTCCTGTTAAAGGTTCCCAGGAGGCCCTAATCCAGGCCATCAGCGACCAGCCACTGGCCAGAGAGGACAAACTGCCCCCACTGCCAGGTCAGTCAGGGCCCCTGCTGCCTCCACAGCTGCCTCCACCTGTCTAACTGCCTGAACCAAAACAGGCCTTGACACTCCTCTGTACTGTGCCTATCCCTCTCTGCTTCCCCCTCTCCTCCGCCCTAGATTGGAATGCACTCTGTACTCCTTGTCCCACACATCAGAAAAGCCCAGTCCATAGTACTCTAGTCCATTCCTCTAGACTAGAGTACTATGGACCTTACCCACACAGTCTTTCTTAAAGTATGCGTCATCATGAACATGTTAATGGTGGGTCGTGACATGTCAGAGTAAAATAATATATCTATATATGTATTTATTTATTTTGGCTAGGAACTCAGCCTTGGTCTCAACTTACTGTTGAGAGTTAGAATAGTAGAATTCACAAGGTGCCATTTCGAAATATGATTGTGCATCAGCAATTTTTCTCTTATGTCAGTCACTGACATTAGCCATGTCAGATGATAAAAAAATGTATTGCTAAGTTAGTATAGCCAGCTATCTACAGTAAACTTGTAGTAATCAGGAACCAGAGGAGGCTGCTGGGAGGAGCTATAGGAGGACAGGCTCATTGTAATGGCTGTAATGGAATAGATGGAACCGTATCAAACACATGGGAACCACATGTTTGACGCCATTCCAGACATTACAATGAGTCAGTCCTCCTGTTGTTCCTCCCACCAGCCTCCACTGTCATAAACGAATACCGACCAGGTGCCCTGACCTCCAGGGGGCCCCCATTGATTTTGTTAGTCACTCTCATTCAAATATCATATTAGCATGGTATAAGTCATGGCAAAATATAGAGAATTGCATGAAATTAGCTTTAAAATGGCAAAGAATTCTCTACACCCCATGGCAACAATGTGTAGAATTGCAGGAAATTCTATTTAAGACTTCGATTTTTCTCTCCACCGTAAAGTGGGGGGCCACTAAAATACACAACATGGTATGTGGACACCTGCTCATCGAACATCTAATTTCAAAATCATGGGAGTTAATATGGAGTTGGTCCCCCCTTTAATACTATAACATAGTATATAACATATAACACCATAATTTGCAAATAAATTCATAAAAAATCTTACAATGTGATTTTCTGGATTTTTTTTCTTCTCATTTTGTCTGTCATAGTTGAAGTGTACCTATGATGAAAATTACAGGCCTCTCATCTTTTTAAGTGGGAGAACTTGCACAATTGGTGGCTGACTAAATACTTTTTTGCCCCACTGTATTTAACTCTAACTCAGATGGTCATCTCTACATTCACATTCCTCTACCAGGTTAGTGTGTTACATGTGTGTGTCATCATACTATCAGTATGTGACTGAAGTGTGTGTTGGTCCTGTAGAACCAAAGCCAGTGTATGCCCAGCCTGGCCAGCCTGATGTGGACCTTCCAGTCAGCCCCTCTGATGCCCCAGTGCCCAGCGCTGGTCATGATGACAGCATCCTCAGGTAATCCTCAGTCTTCCTGTTAAAGCCATTTTATTATGACCATATATGTCAGTACCATGTTATTTGTTGAAATGTAATGGCTCCCTGTAGAACAGTAGTATCTAAACGTCTGTTTGTGTATGATGCCCACTCCCCATGCAGGCCGAGTATGAAGCTGGTGAAGTTTAAGAAGGGGGAGAGTGTTGGCCTGAGGCTGGCCGGAGGGAACGACGTGGGCATCTTTGTAGCCGGAGTCCTGGAGGACAGCCCAGCTGCCAAGGAAGGTCTGGAGGAAGGAGACCAGATTCTCAGGGTAAGAAGTGTATCTCATACCTGCTTTACACATTTTATTATTATTAGCTGTTGGGTATGTTTCATCACTTTTAATGATTGTCACATTTTTGTCAACAAGGCCATTGTAAAGTTTCCTCTTTGGAAAGTGCGCAGGATATGTGGTTTGTTCTTTTCCACAGTAGATAGTGTTGAAGGGTATGTTCTGTTCTGTACTAGCTGGAGAACGTCTGCTGTCGTTCTGGAAACGTTCTCATCGCTGCCCACGCTTAGTTGGAAACACTTTGTTAAACTATGTGACCCACTAGCCGATGGATCAACAATGACCTCTACTGTGTGGTCACTGGTCATAGTGATGTGAGATAGAAAATGGTAATTACGGTGAATCAGTCTGAGGTCAACGCCTGGCTCTTCTCCTCTCTGTCTTTCCTTTGTTTACTCTGAACCACACAATAGAGGTTGTTGTTCTCAGGCCCTGTCTGAAGTATTGTTGATGGAAGTCCTCTCTGATATCAGAGTTGGATTCATTTAATCATGTTTATCACTAGCCACACATTTTAACGAAACACACCATGCTTTGTGTTCCTCCCACACCACAGTATGGGTCAAGGTGGTATGTGGGGAGGGCTAACTCCTCCTCTTTGCTAGCTTCCTTCCTCCTCTTTGCTAGCCTCCTTCCCTGCTGTACAAACACATCTCTAGGCTCTGTGCTATTCCCTATGAGTGGGCTTCCAGGAATGTGTCCCAAATGGCACCCTATTCACTATATAGTGCACTACTTTTGACCTCTTCACTATGTAGGGAAAAGTAGTGCACTATAGTTAATAGGGTGCTGTTTCAGACACAAATCAGGATGTTGTTTTCCACCCCTGGGCAGGGAGCCTGTGAGTGTTTCCTGGCCTTCACAGTGTGACTAGTTGAGATAGACTTGAAGTCTCCTTTCTGAGGAGGATGAACGTTGTTCTCTATGATTCAACCCCATGTGTTCCTGTTTCAAACACTGGCTCTGCAGCAGGGTAAATAAACGTGATATTGTGCTGGGGACCGCAGGGCGTTGAGGTGGGGAAGTAGACTGGCCTGAACCCTGGAGACCTGATAGTCTCTGTTCTTCTCTCTCCCTCCTCTCTGTAGGTAAACAACGTAGACTTTGCTAACATCATCCGTGAGGAGGCTGTGCTGTTCCTCCTAGACCTTCCCAGGGGTGAAGAGGTCACCATTCTGGCCCAGAAGAAGAAGGATGGTGAGTAACATGGGGAAAACAGATGTTAGATAAATGCACGTGGGGATCTTGGCAGGGTCTGAGAGTGTATAGATTTGCGTTTGCACAGAAACACACATTTTAAGTTAACCTGGTTACATGTGAACTTTACACACGCTTTCAATCGTATACCTGAACATTTTTCCCTACATAATTTCTTCTTCTACCATTTTCCCTCAATTCCAGTTTACCGTCGGATAGTAGAGTCAGATGTGGGTGACTCGTTCTACATCCGGACCCACTTTGAGTATGAGAAGGAGTCTCCGTACGGCCTGAGCTTCAACAAGGGAGAGGTGTTCCGTGTAGTGGACACCCTCTACAACGGCAAGCTGGGCTCCTGGCTCGCCATACGCATTGGCAAGAACCACCAGGAGGTGGAGAGAGGCATCATCCCCAACAAGAACAGGTAGAATACAGGAGAGAGACGTCATCCCCAATAAGAACAGGTAGAATACAGGAGAGAGCAGTCATTCCCAACAAGAACAGGTAGAATACAGGAGAGAGACTTCATCCCCAACAAGAACAGGTAGAATACAGGAGAGACTTCATCCCCAACAAGAACAGGTAGAATACAGGAGAGAGACGTCATCCCCAACAAGAACAGGTAGAATACAGGAGAGAGACTTCATCCCCAACAAGAACAGGTAGAATACAGGAGAGAGACGTCATCCCCAACAAGAACAGGTAGAATACAGGAGAGCGACGTCATCCCCAACAAGAACAGGTAGAATACAGCCGGAGAGAGACGTCATCCCCAACAAGAACAGGTAGAATACAGGAGAGAGACGTCATCCCCAATAAGAACAGGTAGAATACAGGAGAGAGACGTCATCCCCAACAAGAACAGGTAGAATACAGGAGAGAGACGTCATCCCCAACAAGAACAGGTAGAATAGAGCGGAGAGAGACGTCATCCCCAACAAGAACAGGTAGAATACAGGAGAGAGACTTCATCCCCAACAAGAACAGGTAGAATACAGCGGAGAGAGACGTCATCCCCAACAAGAACAGGTAGAATACAGCGGAGAGAGACGTCATCCCCAACAAGAACAGGTAGAATACAGCGGAGAGAGACGTCATCCCCAACAAGAACAGGTAGAATACAGGAGAGAGACTTCATCCCCAACAAGAACAGGTAGAATACAGCGGAGAGAGACGTCATCCCCAACAAGAACAGGTAGAATACAGCGGAGAGAGACGTCATCCCCAACAAGAACAGGTAGAATACAGGAGAGAGACGTCATCCCCAACAAGAACAGGTAGAATACAGGAGAGAGACGTCATCCCCAACAAGAACAGGTAGAATACAGGAGAGAGACGTCATCCCCAATAAGAACAGGTAGAATACAGCGAAGAGAGACGTCATCCCCAACAAGAACAGGTAGAATACAGGAGAGAGACGTCATCCCCAACAAGAACAGGTAGAATACAGGAGAGAGACGTCATCCCCAACAAGAACAGGTAGAATACAGGAGAGAGACGTCATCCCCAATAAGAACAGGTAGAATACAGGAGAGAGACGTCATCCCCAATAAGAACAGGTAGAATACAGGAGAGAGACGTCATCCCCAATAAGAACAGGTAGAATACAGGAGAGAGACGTCATCCCCAATAAGAACAGGTAGAATACAGGAGAGAGACGTCATCCCCAACAAGAACAGGTAGAATACAGCGGAGAGAGACGTCATCCCCAACAAGAACAGGTAGAATACAGCGGAGAGAGACATCATCCCCAACAAGAACAGGTAGAATACAGCGGAGAGAGACGTCATCCCCAACAAGAACAGGTAGAATACAGCGGAGAGAGACGTCATCCCCAACAAGAACAGGTATAATACAGGAGAGAGACGTCATCCCCAACAAGAACAGGTAGAATACAGCGGAGAGAGACGTCATCCCCAACAAGAACAGGTAGAATACAGGAGAGAGACTTCATCCCCAATAAGAACAGGTAGAATACAGGAGAGAGACGTCATCCCCAACAAGAACAGGTAGAATACAGGAGAGAGACGTCATCCCCAATAAGAACAGGTAGAATACAGGAGAGAGACGTCATCCCCAACAAGAACAGGTAGAATACAGCGGAGAGAGACGTCATCCCCAACAAGAACAGGTAGAATACAGGAGAGAGACTTCATCCCCAACAAGAACAGGTAGAATACAGGAGAGAGACGTCATCCCCAACAAGAACAGGTAGAATACAGCGGAGAGAGACTTCATCCCCAACAAGAACAGGTAGAATACAGGAGAGAGACTTCATCCCCAACAAGAACAGGTAGAATACAGGAGAGAGACTTCATCCCCAACAAGAACAGGTAGAATAAAGGAGAGAGACTTCATCCCCAACAAGAACAGGTAGAATAAAGGAGAGGGACGTCATCCCCAACAAGAACAGGTAGAATACAGGAGAGAGACGTCATCCCCAACAAGAACAGGTAGAATACAGGAGAGAGACTTCATCCCCAACAAGAACAGGTAGAATACAGGAGAGAGACGTCATCCCCAACAAGAACAGGTAGAATAAAGGAGAGAGACTTCATCCCCAATAAGAACAGGTAGAATACAGGAGAGAGACTTCATCCCCAACAAGAACAGGTAGAATAAAGGAGAGAGACTTCATCCCCAACAAGAACAGGTAGAATAAAGGAGAGAGACGTCATCCCCAACAAGAACAGGTATAATACAGGAGAGAGACGTCATCCCCAACAAGAACAGGTAGAATACAGGAGAGAGACTTCATCCCCAACAAGAACAGGTAGAATACAGGAGAGAGACTTCATCCCCAACAAGAACAGGTAGAATACAGGAGAGAGACGTCATCCCCAACAAGAACAGGTAGAATAAAGGAGAGAGACTTCATCCCCAATAAGAACAGGTAGAATACAGGAGAGAGACGTCATCCCCAACAAGAACAGGTAGAATACAGGAGAGAGACTTCATCCCCAATAAGAACAGGTAGAATACAGGAGAGAGACGTCATCCCCAACAAGAACAGGTAGAATACAGGAGAGAGACGTCATCCCCAATAAGAACAGGTAGAATACAGGAGAGAGACGTCATCCCCAACAAGAACAGGTAGAATACAGCGGAGAGAGACGTCATCCCCAACAAGAACAGGTAGAATACAGGAGAGAGACTTCATCCCCAACAAGAACAGGTAGAATACAGGAGAGAGACGTCATCCCCAACAAGAACAGGTAGAATACAGCGGAGAGAGACTTCATCCCCAACAAGAACAGGTAGAATACAGGAGAGAGACTTCATCCCCAACAAGAACAGGTAGAATACAGGAGAGAGACTTCATCCCCAACAAGAACAGGTAGAATAAAGGAGAGAGACTTCATCCCCAACAAGAACAGGTAGAATAAAGGAGAGGGACGTCATCCCCAACAAGAACAGGTAGAATACAGGAGAGAGACGTCATCCCCAACAAGAACAGGTAGAATACAGGAGAGAGACTTCATCCCCAACAAGAACAGGTAGAATACAGGAGAGAGACGTCATCCCCAACAAGAACAGGTAGAATAAAGGAGAGAGACTTCATCCCCAATAAGAACAGGTAGAATACAGGAGAGAGACTTCATCCCCAACAAGAACAGGTAGAATAAAGGAGAGAGACTTCATCCCCAACAAGAACAGGTAGAATAAAGGAGAGAGACGTCATCCCCAACAAGAACAGGTATAATACAGGAGAGAGACGTCATCCCCAACAAGAACAGGTAGAATACAGGAGAGAGACTTCATCCCCAACAAGAACAGGTAGAATACAGGAGAGAGACTTCATCCCCAACAAGAACAGGTAGAATACAGGAGAGAGACGTCATCCCCAACAAGAACAGGTAGAATACAGGAGAGAGACGTCATCCCCAACAAGAACAGGTAGAATAAAGGAGAGAGACTTCATCCCCAATAAGAACAGGTAGAATACAGGAGAGAGACTTCATCCCCAACAAGAACAGGTAGAATACAGCGGAGAGAGACTTCATCCCCAACAAGAACAGGTAGAATACAGGAGAGAGACTTCATCCCCAACAAGAACAGGTAGAATACAGGAGAGAGACTTCATCCCCAACAAGAACAGGTAGAATACAGGAGAGAGACTTCATCCCCAACAAGAACAGGTAGAATAAAGGAGAGAGACGTCATCCCCAACAAGAACAGGTAGAATACAGGAGAGAGACGTCATCCCCAACAAGAACAGGTAGAATACAGGAGAGAGACTTCATCCCCAACAAGAACAGGTAGAATACAGGAGAGACGTCATCCCCAACAAGAACAGGTAGAATACAGCGGAGAGAGACGTCATCCCCAACAAGAACAGGTAGAATACAGCGGAGAGAGACGTCATCCCCAACAAGAACAGGTAGAATACAGGAGAGAGACTTCATCCCCAATAAGAACAGGTAGAATACAGGAGAGAGACGTCATCCCCAACAAGAACAGGTAGAATACAGGAGAGAGACGTCATCCCCAATAAGAACAGGTAGAATACAGGAGAGAGACGTCATCCCCAACAAGAACAGGTAGAATACAGGAGAGAGACTTCATCCCCAACAAGAACAGGTAGAATACAGGAGAGAGACTTCATCCCCAACAAGAACAGGTAGAATACAGGAGAGAGACGTCATCCCCAACAAGAACAGGTAGAATAAAGGAGAGAGACGTCATCCCCAACAAGAACAGGTAGAATACAGGAGAGAGACGTCATCCCCAACAAGAACAGGTAGAATACAGGAGAGAGACTTCATCCCCAACAAGAACAGGTAGAATACAGGAGAGAGACGTCATCCCCAACAAGAACAGGTAGAATACAGGAGAGAGACGTCATCCCCAATAAGAACAGGTAGAATACAGGAGAGAGACGTCATCCCAACAAGAACAGGTAGAATACAGCAGAGCCTACTCTGGGTGGAGACAAGAGGGTAGGGTAGGTAGAGTGGGGGGTCGACAGCATTAGTCAAATAAGACACCAGCAGCCTTCCTGTCGGTGTAGAGATGGTAAACAACAACCCTAACATGAGGTGATGAACTAGGCTGTGTAAAGTAGGCCACATTAACATCACCCCTAGTCTCAATTACACGGGTGACAACTGCTCTAGTGAGAATGCATTTGCACTATGAGTCCTGTGAGGGTAGGAGACTATCTATTCATAATGAAACAGCAGACTGACAGAGTCCCTGTTGGAGTCTAGGCCTGGCCTGACCTACAGCCCCTGGCTATGTTTAGAGCGAGAGAGATTCCACACCATGGGGCAGATGGGAACCTCACAGTGCTCCCAACATACCAGCGTGACACAGATATTTATCACTTGCATACATTAACGTAACCATTATATGCGGTGCACCGGGGCTACTCTGCCACGTTGTGTCCCTAGCCATGCCAGTGTCCTCTTCAGTCAAATGTTGTTTTTTTACCACCCTTTTCTCCCCAACTTCGTGGGATCCAATTATTAGTAGTTACTGTCTTGTCTCATCGCTACATCTCCCGTACGGGCTCGGGAGAGACGAAGGTCGAGAGTCATGCGTCCTCCGAAACACAACCCAACCAAGCCGCACTGCTTCTTAGCACAGCGCGCATCCAACTCGGAGGAAACACAGTACCCCTAGCGACCTGGTCAGCGTGCACTGCGCCCGGCCCGCCACAGGAGTCGCTAGTGCGCGATGAGAAAAGGATATCCCTACCGGCCTAACCCGGACGACGCTAGGCCTATTGTGCGTCGCCCCATGGTCCTCCCGGTCGCAGCCGGCTGTGACAGTGCCTGGGCTCGAACCCAGAGACCACTGCGCCACCCGGGAGTCAAATGTTTACTGAATTCTAGGTTCTATTAAGGGATAGAAGTATTTCACAATAGAATAGTGGTAACAGGGCCGTAAATGACACATTGGATAACTGCACTAATTCAAAATAAAGGTTATGTTGGCCGTTTCCATTGGATTTCAATCTTTGAATCCATTGCCTGTTGCCTGACACCTCTCCAATCGCCTTCCCATAGGGCAGAGCAGTTGTCCAGTGTGCAGTACACCCTCCCCAAAACGCCAGGGGGCGACAGGGCTGACTTCTGGAGGTTCCGTGGTCTGCGGACCTCCAAGAGGAACCTGAGGAAGAGCAGAGAGGACCTGTCTGCCCAGCCGGTCCAAACCAAGTTCCCTGCCTATGAGAGGGTGGTGCTGAGAGAGGGTAGGTGATCTCCAGAGCAGGGTCCATGGGATATGTCACAATACCTAAACTAGCTTACCACTGAGAATGCTTTCCCAGTACATTGCTTCATTCTAAAATGTATGCTAGTGTGGAAATTGGAATGCAGCCATGTTTGCCTACAAATTTGACCTTAAGACCGTCAAATATGGTGTTTTGTGTCTTCTGTTATCCAGCTGGGTTCCTGAGGCCTGTGGTGATCTTTGGGTCCATTGCAGACGTGGCGAGAGAGAAGCTGGCCAGAGAGGAGCCTGACCTGTTTGAGCTTGCCAGTGAGTAGCCTTCTCACCAGTAGCTAGCCATCTCACTGTCTGTCTCAGCCGTGTCTCACACACACACACACACACACACACACACACACACACACACACACACACACACACACACACACACACACACACACAGCTGGAGTAACACAGTGCTTAGAGCAGCTCTGTGTTAGAGATTAGAGGGCGCCCTCATCTGCCTACTCCAGGTCCACTTGAGGGAGTAGCTAGCATCTTTAGCATGTAGTGTTCATTCTAATACCCGAAACAGTATTGAATTTCAATTTTCCTACATGCACTACTCTAAAATCCACATGTAAAGTGATTCCAGCCCTGGACATATTTTGCGTAACCTATATCTCTGTAAACCTTGTATTTTCTTTTCAGAAACACAGCAACATGAAGGAGTGGAAAGTATGTCATAAAGTGCATCAACTTGTTTGTATCAGTGCTAATTGATGCTAGTTAGCTAGGTGGTAGCCTACCCTCTGTACTGTAGATGTGTTTTCTGTAGTTGGTCATGTATGGCCTGATTCAGCCTGTAGGGAAGTTGTGGAATGACAATGTAGCTAGTTATGGAGCATGTACCCGTGGCACAGTCGCTATCCTATAGAAAATAAGCTGCATACAGTACTAGTCTTCATTCTTAAATCCCAAGCCCCTAATGTCTGTGTGTGGATTACACCATAATCTGTACTTAAAATGTCAACTTTTACATTAGATTGGAGAAGATGCCTTATGCCATTGGTGTGACTGAAATTGTAAGGGCTAGTGATGTTAGCACTCTGCAATCTAGAATGCTGATTTAGAATTCAGGGTTGAGTGGTGAAAGATCCTGTGATAAGTGTTGAGATCTGAGTAGTGAAACTGCACCCAGGACAGCTGGCCTCTCAAAGGGTCATTACCTTATGTTGGCAGATAGACAGATAAGGCCAGGCTAGCCATGTTTAAACAATTCACCTTCTTAGAACATTCCTGCTTAACTCCCCTGACGTTTATATCCATTTTAAATTTGAATCATGACTATTTGAAATGATTCCCTATCTTCTTGAATGTGCATTATCCCACTTCAATGCTTTTCACACATGTAACACATTTCCTGCATTGCGGATTATACTATACTGTGATGTCTGTAGTTGCACGCGCACATTCATAATGACACAACCTCCTATTTTATGTTTTGAAATGTGCTTAAGGCATATTGCATGCACTAGGGTGAAGGTAATGAGCTGAGATGTATAGTGAGCTCTGCAGTAATATGACACCGTAACACTGTCCCTTCTCCCCCTCTGCAGAGAGTGAGCCCAAAGACGCAGGAAAAGACCAGCGCAGCTCCGGGATCATTCGCCTCCACACCATTAAACAGATCATTGACCGGGTGAGCGAGACTACTTAATACACGGATGCGCATACACACACGCACGCACGCACGCACACGCGTATACACACACGCATGCACCCTGACAGAAAACCTCAAACAGATCCCCTCTTAAAGCACATACAACACACATGCATAGATAGACTCATCCATGGCTCACTACTGCTCTCTGGTGTTCATGGGATAGTGTTTTTATTTGACCAATATATGAAAAATATAGTCTAAAACAGTAATCTGAGCAAACCTTTTAGTGTTAGTATTTAGATCAAATATTCTTACTTTTTTGTTGGGGGGGGGGGTGTCCTTAGGACCGGCATGCTGTGCTGGACATCACCCCCAACGCTGTGGACCGTCTGAACTACGCCCAGTGGTACCCCATTGTGGTGTTCCTCAACCCAGACAGCAAGCAGGGCGTCAAGACCATGAGAACCAGGCTGTGCCCCGAGTCCAGGAAGTCAGCCAGGAAACTCTACGAGAGAGCCCTCAAACTGAGGAAGAACAACCACCACCTCTTCACCAGTGAGTTTCTATGGGAGGGAGAGGAAGAGAGAAATAGTGAGTGGATGGAGTTGTCAGGAGTGAGAAAGGCTAGGGCTGCGTGCTGTACTGTAGTGTGGACCAGGGGTGCAACTCCAGTTGGAGAAACACTCCAAACAGCCTACCTGACCACTCTGAGGCGTCTGCATGATCCTAAAGCACACAGTTGCCTTTTTTTGTATTGCATTCCAATGCTAAAACTGGGTCGGACCAAAAAAATGCAATTTCAGAATGTGGGGGGGGGGGGGGGTACATGTCCCCCGTCCCCAGTGAAAGTTGCGCCCCTGGTGCGGACTATCAGCCGGTGGCACAGTACAGTCAGTGTCTTAGCGGGGTGCAGTTCTGTGTCCCCTCCTCCTCACGCAGGCAGGGCTGCTCAGGGCTCCGAGCTAACCTCCCACAGGACCCCAGCCGTCATTATCCATGCCCTGCACGTCCCTGCCCCGTATGAAATGGGAGGCGTGAATTCATTTTTCTACACACATCCAGCCTCTTTCCCATCACCGTTGAGTTACTCCCTTATTCCACATGGGTCTGTAAATGAAGCACTGCCTGGTATTTTTTAGAACCAGCCTCGAGAGAGCGAGAACAACAGAGAGAAGTGTCACCTGTGGTATTTGTCAGGTCAAACAGATTGACAGCTGCCAGGCAGCGCTATAGACCTTGAGTGTTGTTGGACTCACAGCTCATAGTTACAACAACCGGTGGCAACAACTGGTGCTGAGACAAGACAAGACGAGCAGCTTTGGGATGATACAAGCAGTGATACTAGAAATAAGCTTTTCCCCTCGTGTAGAATAATAATGAATCATCAATATCTGAATCAATGATAGATAGACATATCAATGAATTACTTGTTCAGGGCTTGGTTTCCCAAAAGCATCTCAAGGTTAAGTTTTTGTCCTTCGTAGGAGCATCGTTACATCTCCTTAGCTGTTTCCCAAAACCATCGTTATTAATGTTGCACTTGAAAACGCTCGTAATCTAACGCCTGCCACAGACCACTCGTAGAACAGCTAAGTGCGTCGCTTTTTTGCCCTCCCACGTCACTTTCTACATAGAAGATCTTGCGTAACACATAATCACATGGTTTATATGTCTCTCTGTGACCACCGATAACTTCAGAACAAAGTTGACTACAAATACAACGTTGCCAATGTCTTTACAATTGATCCAAATGAGCGACATATAAAAAGATGATTCAAATTAACATCGAGATGACTGCATTAAAATATAAACAGTAGTGTATAGGCCTATTTCAATCATATTGAAATACATTTCATGTTTAGTCAATTGAGTTCTATTTTGCTACTTGTAGGCTACTGTCTGTAGTTTGTCTCAATAAACACTGAGTATACCAAACAAATATCTCTCTAGGAGCTAATCCGCCATCATTATTGTGAAAAAAATTGAATGTTAAGGTAATATTCTAATGGAGCAAGCTGATCCTAGAACAGCGCTTTCTTTCTTTTGAGCCTATCAGTTTGGACACATGCTCCAACGGCATGATAAGCGACCATTCTCTCTGCGTGGTGTTTTCAAAGTTCCATTGCTATCGGTAAACCAGGCTCTGACGTGTTAATCCTAATGGTTTTTCATGAGGTTATAAGAACAGTTTTTCAGTGATTATGAGAATTGTGTCATTGGTTCTCTGTATTCATTTGAGAGGTGCTTTGTCTCTGCTCCTTCTCTTCTCTCTATCCTTCCCAAGCCACCATTAACATGAATAATATGAATGACGGGTGGTACGGTGCCCTGAAGGAGACCATTCAACAGCAGCAGAACCAGCTGGTGTGGGTTTCAGAGGGAAAGGTAGGACACTTAGCACCGAGACTAACATCATCAAACACTTACTAATACATTTCACTTGAATGAAAATGTTGAATTCAAAATAAATGTCAGACATTTTTAATATACAATGTATTTTGTGCATTAATACGTTTTTCTTTGCCATTCATTTCTCGTTTTTCTTTGTCTCTCCTCACTGTAATGTTGCTGCTTCTGCTCTTTATCTCCCTTCCCCCTCTCTCTCTTGTCCCTCTCCCTCCCTCTCTCCCCTGCTGTCCTCCTGTCGTGTCTCCCCAGGCGGATGGTGCTCCAGATGATGACCTGGATCTGCATGATGACCGTCTGTCGTACCTGTCGGCTCCGGGCAGTGAGTACTCCATGTACAGCACGGACAGCCGCCACACCTCCGACTACGAGGACACGGACACAGAGGGCGGGGCCTACACCGACCAGGAACTAGACGAGACGCTGAACGACGAGGTGGGCCTGCCCACTGAGCCCGCCATCACCCGCTCCTCGGAGCCCGTCCGAGAGGACCCGCCAGTAATCCAGGAGCCCCTGGGGTACGGCGGGTACCAACACACAGTGCAGCCCGACCCCCTGAACCGGATCGACCCAGCCGGATTCAAGGCACCAGCGGCCCAGCAGGTACCGTTTATGAGAGCCGTGCATCTGCCCTGTTGTCTCGAATCCGTGGTGTGCGTGAGGAGGGTGTTCTGGCGCCGCTATTGAAGCAGTGTTTTAAAACAGTATTATCTACTAACACAAAACAAACAAAAAAGATGGAAAGAACATTTGTGTCCACTTAAGTATTAATTCACTATTGTTGTTTGTGTGCGTGTTTTTTTTATTTTTGAAGAAAAAAAAAAATGAAAAAAGCAAGAATAAGCTTGACTGTTATAATCAGTATTCACGACATGTGTTAGTGTGACTGTTATAATCAGTATTCACGACATGTGTTAGTGTGACTGTTATAATCAGTATTCACGACATGTGTTAGTGTGACTGTTATAATCAGTATTCACGACATGTGTTAGTGTGACTGTTATAATCAGTATTCACGACATGTGTTAGTGTGTCTGTTATAATCAGTATTCACGACATGTGTTAGTGTGTCTGTTATAATCAGTATTCACGACATGTGTTAGTGTGACTGTTATAATCAGTATTCACGACATGTGTTAGTGTGTCTGTTATAATCAGTATTCACGACATGTGTTAGTGTGACTGTTATAATCAGTATTCACGACATGTGTTAGTGTGACTGTTATAATCAGTATTCACGACATGTGTTAGTGTGACTGTTATAATCAGTATTCACGACATGTGTTAGTGTGACTGTTATAATCAGTATTCACGACATGTGTTAGTGTGACTGTTATAATCAGTATTCACGACCTGTGTTAGTGTGACTGTTATAATCAGTATTCACGACATGTGTTAGTGTGACTGTTATAATCAGTATTCACGACATGTGTTAGTGTGACTGTTATAATCAGTATTCACGACATGTGTTAG
Source organism: Oncorhynchus kisutch (assembly GCF_002021735.2). Lineage (NCBI taxonomy): Eukaryota > Metazoa > Chordata > Actinopteri > Salmoniformes > Salmonidae > Oncorhynchus > Oncorhynchus kisutch. Next base: position 62,057,809 of record NC_034176.2, read on the forward strand.
TGTGACTGTTATAATCAGTATTCACGACATGTGTTAGTGTGACTGTTATAATCAGTATTCACGACATGTGTTAGTGTGTCTGTTATAATCAGTATTCACGACCTGTGTTAGTGTGACTGTTATAATCAGTATTCACGACGTGTTAGTGTGTCTGTTATAATCAGTATTCACGACCTGTGTTAGTGTGTCTGTTATAATCGGTATTCACGACCTGCGTTAGTGTGACTGTTATAATCAGTATTCACGACCTGCGTTAGTGTGACTGTTATAATCAGTATTCACGACCTGCGTTAGTGTGACTGTTATAATCAGTATTCACGACCTGCGTTAGTGTGACTGTTATAATCAGTATTCACGACCTGCGTTAGTGTAACTGTTATAATCAGTATTCACGACCTGTGTTAGTGTGATTGTTATAATCAGTTTTCACGACCTGTGTTAGTGTGACTGTTATAATCACTTTTCACGACCTGCGTTAGTGTGACCGTTATAATCACCTTTCACGACCTGTGTTAGTGTGACCGTTATAATCACCTTTCACGACCTGTGTTAGTGTGACCGTTATATCAGTATTCACGACCTGTGTTAGTGTGACCGTTATATCAGTATTCACGACCTGTGTTAGTGTGACCGTTATATCAGTATTCACGACCTGTGTTAGTGTGACCGTTATAATCACCTTTCACGACCTGTGTTAGTGTGACCGTTATAATCACCTTTCACGACCTGTGTTAGTGTGACCGTTATATCAGTATTCACGACCTGTGTTAGTGTGACCGTTATATCAGTATTCACGACCTGTGTTAGTGTGACCGTTATATCAGTATTCACGACCTGTGTTAGTGTGACCGTTATATCACTATTCACAACCTGTGTTAGTGTGACTGTTATATCAGTATTCACCACCTGTGTTAGTGTGACTGTTATAATCAGTATTCACGACCTGTGTTAGTGTGACTGTTATAATCAGTATTCACGACCTGTGTTAGGTGTGACTGTTTTTGTTGATGTCGATGTTCTCACTGACGAGAAGAATGTTTGTGTCTGTCAAGTGTCTGTATCGGTCCCCACCTATGTGCTCTTCCTAGTTGTTTCACTTGTGATTCGGACTGATACCGTGATACCAGAAAGTATTATGTGCATGTTGGAAATGTCAGTGTTAACCACGTATTGCTGTAAATGTATTTATCTGGGTCGATTCGGCCGTTATGATATCCACGAAAAGTTTGTCTTCTGATGTGTAAGAGAAAAAAAGAAAAGCAAAACATTGTACTGTAATCTAGAATTAAAATCCAATCAGACTACATTAACAACAGAAACTTTGTCCTGCTGCGAATTCTTACGTGGCAGATTGAGCATCTAAAGCCATCAGTTGAATTTGGTCCGAGGATGGTGAGTTACTGAGTCGGTCGGTGGAGGAGGTACAGAGCAGGCTGTGTTACGCTGTAACGTTAACATTAGTGAGGGTGTATCTCCCTCGTGCAGTAGCACCGTGTATTAAACGTTTCTGAACCACTTCACAGAATGAGAAAGCAGAGGCTGTTCCGGCCACCATGCCTATCCTCCCTCAGCAGCCTGAGCAGCCTGTGTTACTGGCTGAGACAGAGGCAGTGCCCCCTGCTGTCGACAACACCGTAAATGGTGTAGCTGGTTTGAGCCATGGTTTAAGCCTTGGCCCTATCGCTGCTCTCCAGAGCGAACCCAGCCCAGGCCCCGGCCCCAAGGCTGACTGGCTTAGGATGCCCACCCCTGATCTAGCTCAGCCCCTGGCCCCGGCCCCAACGCTCGAACCCGAACCCCTACAATCCGGACCGCCCAGTTCAGAACCACAGGTACCCATCGTCTGGACGTGGCCTGGCCCCGGCCGACCCCGTTGTCGGTCTGCTGTGGCCTGTCGCTGCCTGCCTGTGTACCGCCCGTCACACGCTTTCCTTTCACTCTTGCATGCCTGCCCGCTGTCCACTGTGTGCTTCTGAGAGAGAGTGAGAGAGAGACTGTGTGTATCTGAGCACTCGTAAACAACAGTGGGCTTCTTGGAGGAGAATATAGACTGATTGCTGCATTGGTGTGGTACCTATATAGAGAAGAGCAGCGAAGAACCTGAGGCTCTCACTGTTGCTTACCCTCTTTGCATGGCTACAACATGTTTCAGTTGGTTTCTCTTTTCTGTTTAAACGTAGCAATAGAACAGATAGTGGTGGTATATTGGTTGATGCAGACTGAATGGACCATTTAATTATATAGATTGATTTGGCGACATTCTCTTAAAGTCATCAATCAGTATTTTGGATATTTTATTGATGTTTTATTCCCTGAATTTGAAATGTAGCCATTCCGCTCCAACTGTGGAGTATACGTTTTATGGACTTTAAACATCCCATGAAGTTAAAGTAAATAATAACTTCAGAAAGTTATGTTGTTCAATGACTACTTTTCAAATGCCATGGTTTTTAAAATGGTTTACATTGTACGATAAACATTTGCTTCTAAAGTTCCAGATATCTTATTGTGGTCATTTAATTTGGCTTGTAATTTTATCAAGATATATTTTTTATTTTATTTTGTCTCAACTTTGTTGGTTTTGTTTTTGGGTTGCAGTTTAAACTAAAGTGGTATGTTGTGTGTGTATATATTGATATATATGGAGAGCTCCTGTGTGTATTGGCTGCTGTGATCTGACATTCAGACCTGCATTCTATTTGACCTGACCTTTAACCCCTACCTCTGAGTGTCTCTATTTCAGGTCTCCCTGCTTCTCCTCTGCTTCCTTCTTCAGCCATTATTAATCTTCTGTTTTAATATTCTACGTTGTCTTCTCTTACTTGATTGTTATATTTATATACACATTTATTTATTGGATGTGTGCTACTGGTTGCTCTTATCCCATTACTCACCATTTGTTTCTTCCATTGTCTATTTCCTCAGATGTACAAGAAGGATCCCTACCTGGAGGAGCCAATCAGAGTGAACCATGGTGGTGTAAAGCCGTCTCCGGCGATTGGGCCTCCCATGACCTACGAGTCCCAGCCTCCGTACCAGGACCAACACCTGTACAGAGATTACGATCACCCGCCTAACCGCTACGACGGGGGTGGCTACCTCGAACCAAAGTATCGTAACTTCGACTCTCAACTGCACCACGAGAAAAGCGTGCCTCACTACGATGACCAGTGGCCTCCTTACAACCAGCAGACCTCTGGCCCACCACCCCACCAGCAACAGCAACCTCCTGGGCATGGCTACGACCCACGGCTGTCCTACGAAGACGGACCCAAGCAAGACTACAGCCCTCCTCAGCCGCGCTATGATGAGGCCCCGCTGGGCTACAACGGACGACCTCGCTACGGAAAGCCTGCAGGACCAGGGCCCATCCGCTACGATGAGTCTCCTCCATCCGGCCCAGGGGGCTACGCTCCTCTACGTTACGACCAGGAGCCTCACCCGTATCCCCCTGCAACACGCTCTCCAGAGCCCCCTAAACAGTACTACCAGGGGGAGCCTGCCCAGCGGCCAGGACCTGGGCCGGCCTACAACCAGGCACCACCTCAGCACCGAGGCTACAAGCTCCCGCCCCAACAGTACGAACCCATCATGAACTTTGACGCCCCCGTGCCCGCCCCCAAACCACAACCAGAGGCTCTCCGTCCCTCACCTGGGGACACGGTGATCACTACAGCCCCCAATCTCCTTCCCCCTCCCCCCAGAGTGGAGCCGGAGGACGACCCGGCCATAAGGGCCCAGTCGGTGCTGTCCAGGGTCAAGATGTTTGAGAACAAGCGCTCTGTGTCTGTGGACCGAGCCAAGGAGGCAGGGGACACCTTCGGGCTCAGGGTAAGCATCTGGAAAACACCTCACTCTTGTGCACGTATGTAATGCTCAGTGCTTGGCCTGGGCAGGAGCTCAAATATTCCTGTTCCTCTTCTAGAATATTAGCTCATGTATTGTGGAGCTTCTGCACCTAAATACAAACAGTACTCAAAATGAGTACCGGAACCTATTTCAGTCCAAGTCAAGCACTGGTAATGCTCACAGGATTACCTGACCCAGACCTCTTCTAATTATATGTGGTTGGTCCAAGTGATGTCCGTAAAGGTTTACTTTTCCAGGAATTTTATTTGCATTTCAATCTTGCTCCCACAGTCAGCAGATCTGCCCACCAAACCAGGTGCGTGCATTCCTAAAGCCAACTCGCTCAGCAATCTGGACCAGGAGAAGTCGTTCAGGTAAATGAGTCATAATGGAGTACTGCACCCCCCACACACACACACACACACACACAAACATTCTACATCACAGAACAGATGCTGCTTTATCTTTGAGTGCCTGATGTGTTTGTTAGGGCTATCAGGTGATCCACTCTGAAGTGGGAAATAGGGCTTAGAAAAGTAAATTACTTTTGAAGATATGACAGTGTACTGTATTGTATGGCTGCCATCTTGCGTGCGCCGCCCCAACTTAGCTATTATTTGGGCGTTTATCTACTTTTTTTGCACTAAATCTATCTGCTATCATTACATATGATCGTCAAATACTTTTGAACATCAGGCTGGCTGTTACTAAACTCAATTCTGGGTTCAACTTCGAGTTTGACTCATCTGCCCTAGGCTCTTTGTGTACCTCCAACCAAATCTTCGGGCTACCCAAGAAGAAACACAGGCGAAAACGAGGCAGGAGAAAAGGCGTCCTGATGAGACAAAGGCAAAAGGAAAACCAGCCACAACTTCCCTTCATTCTTTTGGCCAATGTACACTCACTTGATAATAAGATGGATGACCTCTCGCCGATTTGGGAACAACGGGACTCGTAATTGCAATATCTTATGTTCACTGAGCAGACAGGACATCGGATTCAGGGAAATCCAGAGGGGGAGGGGTATGTCTCTTCATCAACAGCAAATTGTGTGCAGAATCTAGCACAGTGAAATGGAGTTTTGTCCTATTGTTCACGTCTTGAAATACCTGATGGTCAAATGCTGACCTTTTTACCTCCTGAGATACTTTTGATCTGTTATTGTGACTGCTGTATATATTCCACATCAGGAGAACAACAACAAGCTGGCACTTGATGTACTGTACAAGGCTATAAATGAGCAGGGAACCATGCACCCGGATGCTGCTTTTCTTGTTGCCAGTGATTTTAATTCCATGCCACTCCTGCTTCCTGTTTACAAACAAAAACTCAAACAGGAAGACCCATGATGTGCTCCATAGAAAAATGGTCTACCAGAGCAGAAGCTATTCTACAGGACTGCTTTGCTAACGCTGACTGGAATATGTTCATCAGGAAATGCATCGCTGACGTTGTCTCCATAGTGAAGGTTTGCTGCTTCCCCAAACAAAAGCCCTGAATTAACACAGAGGTGCGTGCTAAGCTAAAGGACATCTACTGCTCACAGGGCTATAGCAGCCAACCACGAGGCAATGGCTGAGGACACGATTGCATACAAGAAGTCCCCCTAGACCTCTGCAGAGCCATCGAACAAGCAAAAGGGCAAGATCTGAACAAGGTAGCATCCTATTATAGCGGCTCTGACGCATGTGGCAAGGGCTACAGTAAATGATGGACTACAAAGGAAGCCGTGATCTGCCTAACGATGCCTCTCTACCAGACAATCTCAATGTTTTTTATGCGTGCTTCGACTAAAACAACACAGAGCTCAGCATGAGGGCCCCCGCTGAGGAGCCGGAGGACTGGGTGATCTCTCTTTGAGGCTGACATGAGTAACGGTTTTTAAGTGGGTCAACACTCGTAAGGCCGCAGGGCCAGACGGTATTCCAGGGTGTGTCCTCGGGGCATGTGCAGACCAGCTGGCAGGCTTCTTCAAGGACATATTCAACCTCTCCTTGTCCCAGTCGGTAATCCCCATGTTTCAAGCTGACTACCATCATTCCTGTTCCTAAAAACTCTTAAGGCATCCTGCCACATTGACTGCCGTCCTGTAGCACTCACATCTGTAATAATTAGGTGCTTTGAAAGGTTGGTCATGGCACACATGAACATCATCCCAGACACCCTAGACCCACTCCAATTTGCATACCACCCCAACCGATCCATAGATGATGCGATATCAATTGCACTCCACACTGCCCTCTCCCATCATAGTGCCCTCCAAGTTCATCATCAAGCTCGGGACCCTGGGACTGAACACCTTCCTCTGTAACTGGATTCTGGACTTCCTGATGGTTGACCCCAGGTGGTAAGAGTAGGCAACAACACCTCCGCCTCGCTGACCCTCAACAAGGGGGCTCCTCACGGACCCACTCCGTGTGTGCTTAGCCCCCTCCTGTACTTCCAGTTCACCCACGACTGACCACGCACGACACCAACTCCAAGTTTGCTGACGACACAGCGGCGGTAGGCCTGATCACCAATGGCGAAGACAGAAAGTAGGTCAGAGACTTCCAGGACAACAACCTCTCCCTCAACGTCAGCAAGACTAACGAGCTGATCTTGGACTACAGGAAACGGGAGGGTGCACACCCTCATCGACAGGGCCGCAGTGGAGAACGTCAAGAGCTTCAAGTTACTGTGTCCACATCACTGAGGACTTAACATGGTCCTCTCATACGAGCACAATTGTGAAGAAGGCACAGCAGTGTCTCTTCTTCCTCAGGAGACTGAAACGATTTGACATGCCCCCTCGGATCCTTAGGAACTTTTACAGCTGCACCTTCAAGAGTATTCTGACTGGTTGTATCATCGTCTGGTATGGCAACTGCATCGTCCTCGACCCGAAAGCCCTACATAGGGAGGTGCGGACAGCAAAGCGCGTCACTGGGGGTGAGCTCCCAGCCATCCGGGACGTACATTCCAGGGTGTGTCTGAGAACTGTTCTCCATACTCCCGTCCCGCAGGTGGTACAGTTGCATCAAGGCTCAGACCACCAGAATCCTAAACCATGGGTTCTCATAAGGTTTTTGGCCTGGGGACCACCATTTTTGTTATCAAATTCAGAACACAACTAGAGTTAAATAAAAAATTGCATACATAGAGATTTACCATGGCCGGGCGAACCAAGTCTTGGGCCGTGGGGATGAACATTTTAAAGCCTCGCTACTTGGCATTGGAGAGAAAAAATGTCAGTTGTCAAGCTAATTTCCAGCAATTCAACCTATTTTTCCATGAGGCAGATAGAGATCCTTGCTGTTTTAAAGCTTAAAGTAACGTCGTGATTCCAAATTTCTATACAATATGACCTATAATTAACAATTACAATATGAGTGAAATAGTTTTCCTTCCAAAAATGGTAATTATGTTGGAATGGTGTTAGCATACCCCGGGGGAGAACGACTGCCCCCTCTCATTGAAGCCACAGAGGTTCAAGGCCGACCGCGGTATTGCAGGCATTGTTATCAGAAAACAGGATCCCATTACAGTGAATTGAAAATCTGCAAACTTTGTGTAAATAAAATATTGAAGACAATCATGGTAAATAATAGCTTCTAATACAGCAAATGTATGTCCTTGAATCCATTATTTAACGAGGCAAATCAGTTAAGAACAAATTCTTACAATGCTACTTGGCATTGTAAGGAAACACTTTGAAGTTTGTGGAAATGTGAAATTAATGTAGGAGAATATAAGACAGCAGGGATTCAAACTGTAGAACCCAGTTCCTACATTTGAATATAAAAAATGATTTTATCAAACAAAACTATGCAACATTTTATCCCTGGGACTCTCAGGAGGACAAATCAGAGCAAGATTACATTATTTACCTTCAGAGGTAAATGTATCAAACCAGTTACCATGATAAAAGTTTTTGGGTGTTGTGCACTCTTCTCAAACAATAGCATGGTATTTTTTCACTGTAATAGCTACAAGAATTTAAGCTTTTTGACCATATAAGACATGTCTATGTCCTGGAAAGTTTGCTGTTACTTACAACGTCATTCTAGTCACATTAGCGCAGGTTAGCAACAATCGTCCCGGTATAGGGACACCGATCCGTAGAGGTTAACATAATATTAATTTTGAAGTTAGATTTTCACTGGCCAGTTACTTTAAATTACAGTGCATTGGAGAGCAAGATAATTATTGATTAGCTGTATTACTACGCTGCTGTTAATTGATTATTGATTGCCATTAGTATGTACTGTATCTATTTATCCTTCTACTGATCACTATCACTCCTGTTTACATGTATATTACCATAAGTATGTATGTATTCCTGCTACCAGTCACTTTTCAGACCTGTTTACATGACACTTGCACACTCACATTAACACTGAAATACACACTCACCACCGCGCATACCCACCACTGATGCTGCTGCCATACTGCTTACTATTATTATTATTCATCCTGCTACCAGTCCTAATCCCTGCCTACATGTACATATCTACCTTAATACTCCAGTATCCCTGCACATTGTGCATGTACCCTGTATATAGCTTCCTCATATTTCTTGTTTTTTTTGTTTGTATTTTCTTATTAGTTCTACTTTTTTATATGAGTACTGCACTGTTGGGTAGGGCTTGCAAGTTAAGCATTTAACTGCCGTAAAACAATGCCACTGCCTACCACTGGTGCTGCTGTTTGTTGATTTTGGAGCGCCCCTCGGTGGAAACTAAGAGAAACTACCTTCCAACTCTGCACACTGACTGATGTGCAGAGTTGGAGGTTATTACTCTTTTAGTAATATGCTGCATGCATATTGCAGAGGCTGTCGTGTACACATGTTTATCATTGAAGAACTGATGTTTTCATTGTAGTTCTGTTTGATTTGTTATATGCTAAATTGTAGTGATTTAGAGATCGAAACAAACGCCCCACAATATATTTTAGAGGAATTTCTTTATGTATGGTTTATCTGGTATTTAATTAGCCTCCCAACATTGCCTCATCCCTTCTTTCTCTCTCCTCAGAGTCCCTGAGCCTCAGAAGCCCCGGGAGGTGTCCGATGATGACATAGTGCGCTCTAACCACTATGACCCAGATGAAGACGAGGAGTACTACAGGAAACAGCTGTCCTACTTTGACCGGCGCAGCTTGGACACAGGCAAGGCACCTCCTCAGACAACACCTGTCATCGCAACCAAACCTGCTGCTCAACCACAAGCACATCCCGGATACAACTACCCAAGGTAACTCACTCCCACGCGTCACTCTCTCTGGGATATGTGGTAGGAAATCAAATCACTGTAGTGAGAGACTGAGTATGTGAGTGGAGTGGAGTGGAGCCCGCTCCAATTTCGCTCCAGTAGCGCTCACTTCATGAGCTCAGGGCATGCCCGGCCCAGCATGCATTTTTTTGTCTACTTGTGTGCTGCTGTAGCCCCTTGCTTTAGCTACTGTCATATAGTGTCCTAAATGTTTTCATAAAGAAACTGATAAAAGACACAGGTGAAAAATCAAGGTGACTTACAAAGATGAGGAGGAACAAGAGCAAGAGGGAGTGCAGTGATGTAGTATCCACAACTAAATCATCTGAAAAGATAGGTTTCCCAAAAGCATGATGGTGTACTTACTACATGCACATGCTAACAGAAAGGAACGAGGTGGGTAGCTAGCTAAGTGTATCATTGTAGCAAAGTATTTAAAAACTCAAGATCAGATCTCTAAAAAGTTAAGTTAATTTTCATTCTATTATTCAATGGGCCATCATTGATTTTGGCCCAATAGGCCTGGCATATTACCTCTTCCAAGGATCTTTCTATTTTGATAGGGTTATTTTACCTAAAATCCTTTAGGCCTACCAACAGGAAAAAGAAAGAAAAAAACTATGCATCCCAGCCCGGCCTGGCAAGAGTGTTTAGGGGGTGTTTATCATCACCAGTGGCGCTGAGAGGGTACTCTCCGCTATTGGTCTGCTCTCCAGGCTCTCCAGGTACCATCACATGAAGCCACAGACTCATGTTTCTAACAATTCAATTCAAAGGCACTGTAGATGGAGCCTAATAAGGCATTTTTCTGTTTAATTTGTATCTAATTTTAAGTAAATCACAGTATATATGTGCAATTTATAGACTATAGTGATTTAATACAACAAAATATTTTTTGCTGAGTGCTTAATGTCTCTGACAGCCTAGTGTCGCACTTGCAAATGCTTCAAAATGTATTTCTTTGTAGGCTACAACCTTGAAATAATATAGCCTAAATAATGTATTTTTGGCTACGTGTCTGACTCCTGACCTATTTAGTGTTTATATGCTGTTTAATACGACGTGTAGCCTATTTGAAATGATGAGCGCTTCTTACAGTCACCTTTTCCTGTTGTTTGTTAAAATGCTTTTCATTCAAACCATATGGTTTGGTTTCAATACTTCAAACCCAAATGGTAGGTCCAGGTTGTCACTAAAATAGATGGGTGTTGTTTAAATTGTGATTTTAATGAATGGAGCAAATTTGGAGCAGCATTTTATTATTATTTTCCTTCTTTTGAGAGAGGAGCGTTTTTTAGCGGAGTGGTTGGAAAGCTCCGCTCACATACTCTGGTGGGAGACACAATATAGCTTACTCTCCCCCTGCAGCACACTCACCAGACAGAAACCTCATGGGGATCTAAAGCTTTTTATCTTGGCTACACACACACACACTACTCCTGGGGTCTAAAGCTAGGCTACGGTATATCTCTCAGCAACACACACTGCCGCCACCAGAACATTGATTCACCCTGTCTTGGAAATGGTCCTCTTATAGTTGAAAGGACAGAGTTGGTGGTTGGCCCATACTGACAAATGAAAAACTATGTTTTGAAGACCAGCTGTGTTTTTTTTGTTATCCTCCTGGGCGGCAGTAGAAGGGTTACTTTGATGTACCACACTGTGTGCAATCTCCGCTTCAGTCAAAGACCATGCCAAAGATACAAGATTAAGTGTGGGAAGGTAAAGATACCATCACAGTATTATTTTATTCGTTCTATCAACTATCAACAATAGGTTTCATTGTTCATACAAGGTGTTTTACCACTGTAAAACTTGCCTCAAGATATTCAGGCTACTTTGGATGTCAAAGCTGCACTGTATGCGCCAGTATTGCTATTTGCTTCAGTATTGCTGTGCTCCATTCTCCTATGTGTTGTTTTGACAAACTTATTTTTAGTAGGGCCATGTCTACATGGTTTTTGCCCCATTCTGTAATTACCTAATTAACAAAACCATTCACTTGTAACTGCTACAACATAATCAATTGCACTGTAAGGTTTTATGGGCACTAGTAGTGGAAAGCATATTTTAAAGTGTGTTTTGTAGAAGCAATCTGTGTAAATGAATACAGTCAATTAACTAGATGGAGCCACTGTGTATTATTAAAACTAACAGACTAACTGGACTGCGGTAATTGAACCTTTCTCTTGAGGATACATGGCACATCACTGATGTATCTCTGTTTAAGTGTATATTTTTGAAGTAGTAAGTGTGACAAACTGTGATACATTATAACCCTGGCCTGAATTATTCTTTACCTTAAACCCAAATGTTTGTGCCATCGTTGTGACATTGGTTGAATGTGCTCTTGTGTTTTTTTTACAGGGCAGAGTCAGTGGAGAAGGTCAGTCCTGTGGAGAGGAGATATGAACCCGTTCCCCAGGTTACCCCCGCTGCCCCACCTGCCATACTACCCAAACCCACCTCATCTGAGGGTAAGCACAGTAGTGTAGGACACACACTAGTCTAGTTCTACATGCGGTATTTTCATCTATAAATATAATACACACACACACACACTGTGACTCACTTACCAGATCCCCATGACTCTCCCAAAGCAGACACAGTCACGACAAACTACCTGCCCCAGAAGAGTTACCCTGAGAAGTCTCCAGTGAACGGTATGGCAATGAAGGACCAGCCCAAGGCCCCAGCCAATACTAGCTACAACCGCTACGTCCCCAAGCCCTACACCAACTCGGCCAAGCCCTTCGAGAGGAAGTTTGACAGCCCCAAGTTCAACCACAACCTGCTGCCCAACAACAAAACAGACCTGACCCCAGCCATCAAGGCCCCGGCCAACAGCACAGCCCCAGCCAAGCCCCAGATCTCTCCCCAGCCTACAGACCTGGACTCTGGCATGGACACCTTCACACGCACCATGGACAACAGGTCCAAGTACCAGCACAACAACATCAACGCTGTGCCCAAGGCAATCCCTGTCAGGTGAGAGGATTCAACATCACCCCTAGAGGGGCATCCTACCCACTGGCTGAACTATACTGGGTTCAGTTATAATATGTAGATTATAGTGTTATCACCTCGCTTCATGTATTATGGAAGTAACACACCAGGAGTGTGGAGTGTTTCTATGCTTGGCTAGAGAAAAGAAAGTCACATGGTCATGTTTCTTACAGTTCTATAGTTTACACATTGAATGATACCAATGCCTTTGTCCGTCCAGAAGTTGTCACAAATGTTTCAGAGGCGGGCTCTAACTGGCTCCATGTTCTGGTATCTGACTGTGACAACTCTCTCCCCCTGTAGCCCCAGTGCTCTGGAGGATGATGATGAGGATGAAGGTCACACGGTGGTGGCCACGGCCCGGGGGGTCTTCAACTGTAATGGAGGGGTGCTGAGCTCCATCGAGACGGGTGTCAGCATCATCATCCCACAGGGGGCCATCCCCGAGGGCGTAGAACAGGAGATCTACTTCAAAGTCTGCCGGGACAACAGCATCCTGCCCCCCCTGGACAAGGAGAAAGGTCAGACATGGGTTCATGGTACACCGGAGTTAGAAGATTTCACATGGGGTCTTTTGCCAAGCTTTATTTCACTCTGAAGATATTCTATTCCTCAGTATTAAGTGTTTTTAGCTACCTTAATTGCTAGCTTTAAAGTGGGTATTAGATGTATAAACCCTGCTTGGATTTTCTTCACATTTTGTTGCGTTACAAAAAAATTGTCATTGATCTACACAAAATACTCGTCAAAGTGAAAAGAAAATTCTACAGTTTTTTTTACAAATTAATAACAAAAATATAGTCATTTAATAAGTATTTATCCCCTTTGTTATAGCAAGCCTAAATGAGTTCAGGAGTAAAATACTGCTTAACAAATCATATAATCACTTGCATGGACTCTGTGTGAAAATAATAGGTGATTTTTTTAATGACTACCATTTCCTCTTTGCCCCATATACAGTTGAAGTCGAAAGTTTACATACACCTTAGCCAAATACATTCAAACTCAGTTTTTCACAATTCCTGACATTTAATTCTAGTAAAAATGTCCTGTCTTAGGTCAGTTAGGATCTCCACTTTATTTTAAGAATGTGAAATGTCAGAATAACAGTAGAGAGTGATTAATTTCAGCTTTTTTCAATTTCTTTCATCACATTCCCAGTGGGTCAGAAGTTTTTTTTTCATTTTTTATTTTTTTTATTTCACCTTTATTTAACCAGGTAGGCTAGTTGAGAACAAGTTCTCATTTGCAACTGCGACCTGGCCAAGATAAAGCATAGCAGTGTGAGCATACAACAAAGAGTTACACATGGAGTAAACAATTAACAAGTCAATAACACAGTAGAAAACGAAGGGGGGTCTATATACAATGTGTGCAAAAGGCATGAGGAGGTAGGCAAATAATTACAATTTTGCAGATTAACACTGGAGTGATAAAAGATCAGATGGTCATGTACAGGTAGAGATATTGGTGTGCAGAAGAGCAGAAAAGTAAATAAATAGAAACAGTACGGGGATGAGGTAGGTGAAAAGGGTGGGCTATTTACCAATAGACTATGTACAGCTGCAGCGATCGGTTAGCTGCTCAGATAGCTGATGTTTGAAGTTGGTGAGGGAGATAAAAGTCTCCAACTTCAGCGATTTTTGCAATTCGTTCCAGTCACAGGCAGCAGAGTACTGGAACGAAAGGCGGCCAAATGAGGTGTTGGCTTTAGGGATGATCAGTGAGATACACCTGCTGGAGCGCGTGCTACGGATGGGTGTTGCCATCGTGACCAGTGAGCTGAGATAAGGCGGAGCTTTACCTAGCATAGACTTGTAGATGACCTGGAGCCAGTGGGTCTGGCGACGAATATGTAGCGAGGGCCAGCCGACTAGAGCATACAAGTCGCAGTGGTGGGTAGTATAAGGTGCTTTAGTGACAAAACGGATGGCACTGTGATAGACTGCATCCAGTTTGCTGAGTAGAGTGTTGGAAGCCATTTTGTAGATGACATCGCCGAAGTCGAGGATCGGTAGGATAGTCAGTTTTACTAGGGTAAGCTTGGCGGCTTGAGTGAAGGAGGCTTTGTTGCGGAATAGAAAGCCGACTCTTGATTTGATTTTCGATTGGAGATGTTTGATATGAGTCTGGAAGGAGAGTTTGCGGTCTAGCCAGACACCTAGGTACTTATAGACGTCCACATATTCTAGGTCGGAACCATCCAGGGTGGTGATGCTAGTCGGGCATGCAGGTGCAGGCAGCGACTGGTTGAAAAGCATGCATTTGGTCTTACTAGCGTTTAAGAGCAGTTGGAGGCCACGGAAGGAGTGTTGTATGGCATTGAAGCTTGTTTGGAGGTTAGATAGCACAGTGTCCAGAGACGGGCCGAAAGTATATAGAATGGTGTCGTCTGCGTAGAGGTGGATCAGGGAATCGCCCGCAGCAAGAGCAACATCATTGATATACACAGAGAAAAGAGTCGGCCCGAGAATTGAACCCTGTGGCACCCCCATAGAGACTGCCAGAGGACCGGACAGCATGCCCTCCGATTTGACACACTGAACTCTGTCTGCAAAGTAATTGGTGAACCAGGCAAGGCAGTCATCCGAAAAACCGAGGCTACTGAGTCTGCCGATAAGAATATGGTGATTGACAGAGTCGAAAGCCTTGGCGAGGTCGATGAAGACGGCTGCACAGTACTGTCTTTTATCGATGGCGGTTATGATGTCGTTTAGTACCTTGAGTGTGGCTGAGGTGCACCCATGACCGGCTCGGAAACCAGATTGCACAGCGGAGAAGGTACGGTGGGATTCGAGATGGTCAGTGACCTGTTTGTTGACTTGGCTTTCGAAGACCTTAGATAGGCAGGGCAGGATGGATATAGGTCTGTAACAGTTTGGGTCCAGGGTGTCTCCCCCTTTGAAGAGGGGGATGACTGCGGCAGCTTTCCAATCCTTGGGGATCTCAGACGAGATGAAAGAGAGGTTGAACAGGCTGGTAATAGGGGTTGCGACAATGGTGGCAGATAGTTTCAGAAATAGAGGGTCCAGATTGTCAAGCCCAGCTGATTTGTACGGGTCCAGGTTTTGCAGCTCTTTCAGAACATCTGCTATCTGGATTTGGGTAAAGGAGAACCTGGAGAGGCTTGGGCGAGGAGCTGCGGGGGGGGCGGAGCTGTTGGCCGAGGTTGAAGTAGCCAGGCGGAAGGCATGGCCAGCCGTTGAGAAATGCTTATTGAAGTTTTCGATAATCATGGATTTATCAGTGGTGACCGTGTTACCTAGCCTCAGTGCAGTGGGCAGCTGGGAGGAGGTGCTCTTGTTCTCCATGGACTTCACAGTGTCCCAGAACTTTTTGGAGTTGGAGCTACAGGATGCAAACTTCTGCCTGAAGAAGCTGGCCTTAGCTTTCCTGACTGACTGCGTGTATTGGTTCCGGACTTCCCTGAACAGTTGCATATCACGGGGACTATTCGATGCTATTGCAGTCCGCCACAGGATGTTTTTGTGCTGGTCGAGGGCAGTCAGGTCTGGGGTGAACCAAGGGCTGTATCTGTTCTTAGTTCTGCATTTTTTGAACGGAGCATGCTTATCTAAAATGGTGAGGAAGTTACTTTTAAAGAATGACCAGGCATCCTCAACTGACGGGATGAGGTCAATGTCCTTCCAGGATACCCGGGCCAGGTCGATTAGAAAGGCCTGCTCACAGAAGTGTTTTAGGGAGCGCTTGACAGTGATGAGGGGTGGTCGTTTGACTGTGGCTCCGTAGCGGATACAGGCAATGAGGCAGTGATCGCTGAGATCCTGGTTGAAGACAGCGGAGGTGTATTTGGAGGGCCAGTTGGTCAGGATGACGTCTATGAGGGTGCCCTTGTTTACAGAGTTAGGGTTGTACCTGGTGGGTTCCTTGATGATTTGTGTGAGATTGAGGGCATCTAGCTTAGATTGTAGGACTGGCGGGGTGTTAAGCATATCCCAGTTTAGGTCACCTAACAGAACAAACTCTGAAGCTAGATGGGGGGCGATCAATTCACAAATGGTGTCCAGGGCACAGCTGGGAGCTGAGGGGGGTCGGTAGCAGGCGGCAACCGTGAGAGACTTATTTCTGGAGAGAGTAATTTTCAAAATTAGTAGTTCGAACTGTTTGGGTATGGACCTGGAAAGTATGACATTACTTTGCAGGCCATCTCTGCAGTAAACTGCAACTCCTCCCCCTTTGGCAGTTCTATCTTGACGGAAGATGTTATAGTTGGGTATGGAAATCTCTGAATTTTTGGTGGCCTTCCTGAGCCAGGATTCAGACACAGCAAGGACATCAGGGTTAGCAGAGTGTGCTAAAGCAGTGAGTAAGACAAACTTAGGGAGGAGGCTTCTGATGTTGACATGCATGAAACCAAGGCTTTTTCGAACACAGAAGTCAACAAATGAGGGTGCCTGGGGACATGCAGGGCCTGGGTTTACCTCCACATCACCCGCGGAACAGAGAAGGAGTAGTATGAGGGTGCGGCTAAAGGCTATCAAAACTGGTCGCCTAGAGCGTTGGGGACAGAGAATAAGAGGAGCAGGTTTCTGGGCATGGTAGAATATATTCAGGGCATAATGCGCAGACAGGGGTATGGTGGGGTGCGGGTACAGCGGAGGTAAGCCCAGGCACTGGGTGATGATGAGAGAGGTTGTATCTCTGGACATGCTGGTAGTAATGGGTGAGGTCACCGCATGTGTGGGAGGTGGGACAAAGGAGTTATCAGGGGTATGAAGAGTGGAACTAGGGGCTCCATTGTGGACTAAAACAATGATAACTAACCTGAACAACAGTATACAAGGCATATTGACATTTGAGAGAGACATACAGCGAGGCATACAGTAATCACAGGTGTTGAATTGGGAAAGCTAGCTAAAACAGTAGGTGAGACAACAGCTAATCAGCACAACAACAGCAGGTAAAATGGCGTAGACTAGGCAACGGGGCCAACAGATAAAACAAACAAGCAGAATGGAGTACCGTGATTTATGGACAGTCCAGCGTGCATCAGCTATGTAGCCAAGAGATCAGTGTCCAGGGGGCAGCGGTGGATGGGGAAGGGAAGCTGGACTGGCGAGTGTTATCCAGGTTAAAAAAACGAACAATGACTAAATAGCTTGTAGCTAGTTAGCTGGTTAGCTTCTGGAGGTTCTTGAGTGTGTTCTAAAAATAAATAAAAAATAATAGCGATTCCGTATCACATTGGGTGAGGCAGGTTTCCGGAAGGTATAAACAAATTAAAAGTCAAAAGAGATAGAAAGTAAATATGGGTCCGGTGGGCGTTTGGGACGCGGCGATTCAGGCGGTTAGCAGGCCTGTGCTAACAAGCTAACAGTTTGTAGGCCCGGGCTAGACAAGGTAGCAGTTAGCGGACCGGAGCTGGACAAGCTAGCAGTTAGCAGGCCGAATTAGCAAGCAGGGAGATAGCGAGGGCTAGAGAGTTAGCCTTTGGGGGACGTCGCGATGGGGTGAGTCTGTTTATTCCTCTTCATGCGGTGACATCGATAGACCGGTCGTGGGCCCGGGTATTGTAGCTCAGGAGTATGCTACGGTGGTAGCGCAGGCCGGGCTAGCTTCAAGCTAAGTGGGTGGAAACGCTAGCCAGGGGTAATCGTCCAGGGTTGCGGTTTAGCTAGATAGCTAGTTGTGAAGATCCAGCGTATTTGGAAGCTTAGGTTTAGCAAAATGTTTTTAAAGGGATAGCTATGTAAAAAACGAAAAATATGTAAAAAAACGAAAAATAAACAAAATATAAACAAAATATACAGGGACACGACACGACAGGACGACTTACTGCTACGCCATCTTGGATTGGTAATGGTAATAAATTCTTACAATTTGTTCCATTAACCCAGTTTGTCAGTGAGAATCACATCAGAGGGATAACGAAGGGCTAGCTAGGCGGAGACGAGGGGCGAGGAGTGGAGAGGAGGGTTTCCTTTACATACACTCAATTAGTATTTGGTAGCATTTCCTTTCAATTGTTTGAATTGGGTCAAATGTTTCGGGTAGCCTTTCACATGCTTCCCACAATAAGTTGGGTGAATTTTGGCCCATTCCTCCTGACAGAGCTTGTGTAACTGAGTCATGTTCGTAGTCCTCCTTGCTCGCACACTCCTTTTCAGATCTGCCCACAAATTTTCTTTGAGATTGAGCTCAGGGCTTTGTGATGGCCACTCCAATACCTTGACTTTGTTGTCCTTAAGCAATTCTGCCACAGCTTTGGAAGTATGCTTGGGGTCATTGTCCATTTGGAAGACCCATTTGCGACCAAGCTTTAACTTCCTGACTGATGTCTTGAGATGTTGCTTCAATATATCCACATAATTTTCCTTCCTCATGACGCCATCTATTTTGTGACATGCACCAGTCCCTCCTGCAGCAAATCACCCCCACAACATGATGCTGCTACCCCCATGCTTTACGGTTGGGATGGTGTTCTTCGGCTTGCAAGCCTCCCCCTTTTTCCTCCAAATATAACAATGGTCATTATTTCCAAACAGTTCTATTTTTGTTTCATCAGACCAGAGGACATTTCTCCAGTCTTTGTCCCCATGTGCAGTTGCAAACCGTAGTCCCCTTTTTTTATAGCAGTTTTGGAGCAGTAGCTTCTTCCTGGCTGAGCAGCCTCTCAGGCTATGTCGATATAGGACTCGTTTTACTGTGGATATAAATATTTTTGTACCTATTTCCTCCAGCATCTTCACAAGGTCCTTTGCTGTTGTTCTGGGATTGATTTGCACTTTTCGCACCAAAGTACGTTCATCTCTAGGAGACAGAACGCATCTCCTTCCTAAGCGGTATGATAGCTGCGTGGTCCCATGGTGTTTATACTTGCATACTATTGTTTGTACAGATGAATGTGGTACCTTCAGGCATTTGGAAATTTCTCCCAAGGATGAACCAGACTTGTGGAGGTCTACAATTTTTTTTCTGAGGTCTTGGCTGATTTCTTTTGATTTTCCCATGATGTCCCCAGGCCTTGAAATACTTGACATCCACAGGTATACCTCCAATTGACTCAAATGATGTCAATTAGCCTATCAGAAGCTTCTAAAGCCATGACATCATTTTCTGGAAGGCACAGTCATTTTCTGGAAGGCACAGTCAACTTAGTGTATGTAAACTTCTGACCCACTGGAATTGTAATACAGTGAATTATAAGTGAAGTAATCTGTAAACAATTGTTGGAAAAATTACTTGTATCATGCACAAAGTAGATGTCCTAACCGACTTGCCAAAACTATAGTTTGTTAACAAGACATTTGTGGAGTGGTTGAAAATGAGTTTTAATGACTCCAACCTAGGTGTATGTAAACTTCCGACTTCAACTGTACAACATCTGTAAAGTCTTTTAGTAAAGTATTGAATTTCAATCACAGATTCGACTACAAAGACCAGTGAGCTTTTCGAAAGCTTCAGAAAAAGGGCAGTGATTGGTAGATGGGTAACAATATCTAATTAGACATTGAATGTCTCTTTAAGGATGGTCAAGCTAATAATTATGCTGTGGATGATGTATTAAACCACCTAGATACATCAAAGATGGATCTAGGAAACTGCTCATGGATGTCACCATGAGTCTATTGGTGATTTTAAAACAGCTACAATGGCTGTGATAGGAGAACTGAGGATGGATCAACAAGATTGTAGTGACTCCACAATAATTACCTAAATGACAGAGTGAAATGAACAATACAAATATACAGAATAAAAACTATTCTAAAACATGCAACAAGGGACTAAAGTAATACTGCAACAAACAAAAAACATGGCAAAGGAATAAACTTTTTGGCCTAAACGCAAAGCCTTATGTTTGTGGTAAATCCAACGCAACACATCAGAGTAAATGCTTCCTTATTTTCAAGCATTGTTGCATCAGGGTATGGGTATGCTTGACATCGGCAAAGACTGGAGAGTTTTTCAGGATTTAAAAAGAAAATGTGATGTCGCTAAGCACAGGCATTATCCTAGAGGTAAACCTGCTTCAGTCTGCTTTACACCAGATACAGGGAGATGAATTCACCGGTCAGCCGGACAATAACCTACAACACAAGGCCAAATCTACACTGGAGTTGCTTACCAAGAAGACTGTGAATGTTCCTGAGTGGCCAAGTTACAGTTTTGACTTAAATCTGCTTGAAAATCTTTGGCACGACTTGAAAACTGCTGTCTCTAGACATGATCCTCAACACCTTGACAAAGCTTGAGAATTTTGAAAATAATTATGGTCAAATATTGCGCAATCCAGGTGTGCAAAGCTCTCAGGGACCCAAGAAGACTCACCGCTGTAATCACTGCCAAAGGTGTTTCTAACAAGTATTGACTCAGAGGTGAATACTTATCTAATCAAGGTATATTAGTGTTTTATTTTTCATTAATCAAAAAAATAAAAACAATTTCCAACTTTGACAGAGGATTTTTTTGTAGATCTTTAACAAATAAAAATGACAATTAAATCAATTTTAATCCCACTTTGTAACACAATAAAATGTGAAGAAATCCAAGGGGGTGAATACTTATGATAGGCGCTGTATATAATGTATCAGTCCGCAGTGGGGTTATTTTACTATCCAAATGTATTCGTGAGATAATGTTGTTTTCACAGATAATTTATCATCTCTCTCTTCTTCTCTCTTTACATTTTTCTAGGATATGTATATTTTCCTTTGGTCTTTAACAGTTCTCATTGTCTTATGTTCACCGTGTCTGTTTAAACCCATTAAGGAGCCCAACAGCTTCAGTGATCTTAGGAACGCTGTGTGTACATGTATGTGTATTAGCCTTTAACCCTGTGGTGTGTATCTGTTTCAAGGAGAGACCCTGCTCAGCCCGCTGGTGATGTGTGGCCCTCACGGCCTCAAGTTCCTGAAGCCTGTGGAGCTGCGTTTACCTCACTGTGCGTCTATGACCCCAGATGGTTGGTCTTTTGCTCTAAAATCCTCCGACTCCTCGTCGGGTACGCTGTCCTCTCTCTGTCCTTTTGGGGTCGGGGCTTTGGGTTGGCTTTGTGACAAACTGATATGGTTGTGGGTCACTTTATATGATTTTGATGGTTTCGTTTATTTGGTGTTTCGGTTTGTTCACTCACTCATTCCTCCACTGATCTTTATTTATTTGATGTGGTCTTCAGATCAAAGTTCTTCTTGTCATTGCTTTTTCATGCTGAAACATCTTTCTTTCCGTTCTTTTCTCCACTTAGTGTGTATGTCATCTGTTTGGCATTGATATGGTTCCATTGGACATGCATCCCGCTGATCAGTTTTGTGTTGATAAGATTAGTAAGGTCTTTTGTTGTAGTGAATCATTCCACATTCTTTTCCCACAAGTGATTTTTTTTTCTCACATAGCCACCCAAACGTCTATCCTGAAACACAGCGGTCAGCGGTCCTCTTAAATTTGGAAGAGGACCCTCTCAGAGACAGACGCATGGCTCCCTCAGTACTAACAGATGTTGTGTATGTGAGAACAGCCTGTGGGTTGGATCTGAGATCTGTCTGACAGCATCAGAACAGAACCGAGTCAACTCTTTGCTCTCCCTCCGCTCCTCTATATGTCTTAATGGTAAACTTGGCACAGCCGTGGATTAGCTACTAATTACTCTCAGCTAGAATTGGACATGAAGGGCTAAATTATCCTACTGCTGCCTCGTTGGCTTGTTTGTTTGTAGTCCTGCTTCGTTGTAGAAGGATTACAGGGCTGTGTTCTAATCCTCTTATTGTAAAACAAGGCCCTTTAGCTTCATTTAGGCTCTACTTGTGTCTTGCTCCTCACTGAGTCTGACTCCTTTCTAGTTGGGTGCTGAGCTGCCCAGGCCCAATGGGAGTTTCCAGTAAGGAAGCAGCATAGTGTGTGGCTTAATGGTCTTGGTTTGGAATGGTTCTGAAAGAAGTCTGCTCACAGACAGGGGAGATTCAATCCAAACCACACATGATCAGTTTGCTTCTGACAAAACATTACCTTAATGTACTGATGTCATTATGAGTTTCACAGTGAACATTCCTCCTGCTGCACTGACTAATTGTGAACCTCTAACAAATAATCGGAGTCATTGACAATTGATCTGAGTAAAATCAGTTAAACACCTCTTGGTCCTCATATGGATCCTATCTGATAGGACCTGTCATTGCTAAAATCCCTTTGATATTTAGGCGTAATTACACTATAATGATTAGGATGCATTATCCTCACTTGTGATGTCCTATCAGAACAACAAAGCATGCTAAAAGCCTGCAATTGTACTTTGATCTGTACTTTGTACTTTGATCTGAAGATCTCATATAACTCACTTTACTCACATGGCCCCGAGGGAATGAAAGCAATTATCTGAAATAACGGTGCTTTAAAATGCAACTGCATTGTGGTTTGGAAGAAACAGTTTTGAGTCTAAAGCCATTTTTTAAAACAATTATTGAAACGTGTTCTTCTGTGGAGGCAATACTCTTGGCTCAAGGCCTGGGCTTGGGCCATTAATCGCAAATTACAGTCGCTGCCAGTACATACTCTATCCTTAAGAGCTATAATTTGAAATCAAGAGTGGTTTTAGCAATGTAATGTGAAGTTTACTTCTGTCAAGCTACATCCTACCAAAAACAGCATGTATATATGGCTTTAATGGAACAGAGTGTGTTTTAGTTTAGTGTTTGGAGCTTGCTGGTTGTCAGTTTAGCAAGAAGTGCATTATGTATTATGAACCTTATACCCTTTCTCCACCTGTTATCATTACCATGTTCCTTCTCTCTCTAACCCTCAGGTGATCCCAAGAGTTGGCAGAATCAGTCTCTCCCTGGAGACCCCAACTACCTGGTGGGAGCCAACTGTGTGTCTGTGCTCATCGACCACTTCTGAAGAGTGCAACAGCTGGCCTGTTACTGAATGTGAAACCATGGGAAAGGATGGATAATACATACATACACACACACACACACACACGCACACCATTTCTCCAGGGGTGGACCATACACAATGATGTATTTACACCCAGTGCTCCTGTGTTGTTTACTGTGCCCATGGAAGATGGAGGGAGACTGAAGTTGCCCCTATGTGCTGTCCTTTAACTCTTTCCGAGGTCTTGAAGAAAATACAAAACACACAACGATTTAACCAGTGATGGAATGCATGCCCTGTGCCACTGAGTAACTCATCACATTATACGCCAAGTTTTAACTTTTAATTGTTACATAACAGGAAAATGGTTTGAGGTTTTTACTTTTGAAGTAGATGGACATACATGTAGGTGTATTTATACTATATATGCATACAGTATATATAGTATATGGTATACATATAATTTTAAATTCAATTCTAGAAATCAGAATTCAAGAATCAGAATTCAACCTTTTTTTCACCTTTTGAATTGGCTGACTTAAAAAGACGGTCATGTTTTTTCAACATTGACAGATTTGTGATGGTTTTGGAATTCGGTGCCAGGGAGGTTGGCAGTAAAGGGATGTCAATGCAGAGCCACATTTTCTAAATGTATGGCTCTGTGGTAATGATTATGGTGATAGTGAAGTAGGCAAGCATCCGCAGAAGAGAAAATGAAGATGAAGGTGGAATACTTTGAGGTGGATTTAAAGCCCAGCTCATGCCTCTAACATGTTCATCCTGTGACTCGAATGGCTCTTCCTTCCTTTCCTTTTTTCTTTCTTTCTGTAAACTGACCTTGGATTCACTTTGTATTGACTACCAGAATTCTACTCCTGCTGTATCAAGATCTATGCATGTGCTATGACTCAGGTCCAGAAGCCTGCTCAGTTCTCTCTCACCATGTTAAAACCCTCTTACATTAACAAGCAGTGATGCCTTATCTGCATATTATTCACTTTTTCAGTAAAAACCTCTGGGTTCTTCTAAGTTATGATGATAAATTATGGACAAATGAAGTTCTCTTGCCATTTTGTCAACCCACTGTATAAATGAACTTGGGTTTAGCGCACAAGAACAATTGAAGCGAATAAAGGTATTATTTCTTTATCTGCTATGCATATGACTTCAGAAGAAAAAGAAAAACATGACAAAAAGACAAGTGGCTGTAAATAAAGTTAGCAGATGGCCTTGGTTCTTGGTTTGTAAATGAACTTTTGTATGTCTTTGTTATTTTGTATAAAACTTAGAGAAAACTGTTTTAAAAAATAAATGAATTGACCATGGTTTACTTTCTAATCTGGTTATACCCTTGAGCCTTGGAACTTGTAACTATTAGCAGTAATAAAATCCACATTTTCTACCAATATATTCACACTACATATAAATAATAATTGTCACACAATCTTTTTATGGTTATTTGCAAAAGAGGAAAGTGCTTGGGTTAAACAACTTTGCAGACCTGTTCTTTAAAAGGGTGTGCTCTGTCTCCCTCATTTATTTGTGATACTGGATGCTGTATTATTTTGTGCCCTGAAATGTATTTTTGTACTAATAGACCATATATTACGGCACACCAGTACTATTTTCTTTATATATGATAACACAGCTTCAATTGGATATTAGCTCTTCACGTGTGGCTGACTCTTTTCTCCTTTGTGACACAATTTTAAGTATACCACTGTATTAATGAATAAAAACATTTTTAAAGTAAAGTCTTTCTGGGGTTTTGTCTTTTTTATTTTTACGAGCCAAATATTCCATTCTAATAGTTTAAAGGATTCTTAGGTGAAATATGTAATCATGTTCGTTTTCTGCTTAGACTGGATTTCTACAGTTTGATCTTCGTCCATTACAAAGCTGGGGGGGAGAGGAGATGAGGTGGCTGCTGTAGAATTTCTATTCTCTTTACATACTGCGGCATGATTTAAGTGCAGTACCAGCTTGGCCGATGCAGATGGTGCTCTAGAGCCCTGTGGCTGTCTCCGCAAGGTCAGCACCACAAGCAGGCTGGTATTCAAAGATTAGGGACTGTTTGCATTACAAATATGGAGAGTATCAACTTGTTTTAAGGCAAATGCATGTTTTTACTCCCAATGTACTAAAAGTGTCTTGTACTTCATCTCAATTGATGGTTCTCAGCCTTTGTGAATCTAATAAAGTAGGCTTGTCTGTATAAATTATAGATGGATCATTCAAACATTTGGTTGGAGGCTATAATTTGAAGAAATGTATGAGAAATTGGTCATTTGAATTCAGACAATTCATAGACATGTCAAAGGATGAGTGCATGGCTTCACAAATGATAAGAGCATGGTCATCTTTTTAATGTTCATATAGTCTAATTATTTGTAGACGCAATCGCATACGGCTATTTTTGGGAAACGAAGTGGCAACGTCGTAGTATTGATTGCCCCAAACACGCTAGCTGCATCTCCTCCTGCCGCCGCGGGTAGTTTGCTGTCTGAAAACCCTGCGCCTGTGTGAAACATCATACCCACGGCCACGCTCTCTGTGCATGGTACCCTGCCGCGCGTTTGACAGCGGAATACTAGAATACTACGTTAAAGGGCGACACTATTCCCGTGTCATTTCAGCTATACGTTTATACTTGCTGAGGTTCTTTAACATGTATCCTGTAGCAGTGAAAATAAGGGAGCATATGATTTGATGGACCATTTCTCAAGCTTTTCCTCGAGAACCCGGTTACCTTAGCCAATAGCGCGTTATCCTGTGTTTTTGCGAAATCGATTTGGGTAGCAGCACAAGAAAGTCACTGCGCATCTCATCCATCACACTGTTGTAGCCTTCAGAATAACCGACAATTACGCATCTGCATCTTGGGATAATTAAACAATTGGAGACTCTTTCAAAGGAACCATTTAGTAGGACTGATGTTATTTGCTTTTTGGACACCGTTGCTTATCAAGCTTAACGTTTGGACATCGGTTACTTGCTTTGCTGTTAGGTGCCACTTTTGGATGCTGATGGAAATAGCTTAACCCATTGTTTTCAATAGCTGATACATACACTCTGTTTTCTTCGTGACAATGCCAGTCCAAGCAATGCCCCGAGGTCGTTCGCTCAGCCCCGCATCCCTGTCCCGTAGCCTCTCCAGACTCAGAGAGTTTCGGACTCGGACTCGGATAATGCTTTCTCTCGGAGTTTCTCAGATGGTTTTGGGAAGTCTGATTTTGGCAGTCAGTTTTGCCGCTCTGGCCCTCACTACCTCACCAAGGGTCAGACATTCGTGTCCATTTTGGGCAGGTTTCTCTGTAAGTATTTCGTTAATTAAGTATTAATATTCATCCAACATGTGAGTTTATGTGTGTGTGTGTGTTTTGTGGCTCACTGTTTATTGTTATTTATAAATTGACCCATTTCGCGGGAAACAGATCTGGAACGTGCTCACACCTGGTAAGCATGTCCAGTTGGGACAACACGTGTTTTATTGTAAATTATGCCATGAATTACTTCGTTGATTGACTGTCACCAACTGAACGGTGCTTTTAAACGCTTTCATTTGGCATTGTGTTGTATAGGCTACAGTAGCCTATTGTGACATAAGCCTACAGATGGCCTATCGTTGTGAAATATCTACTCTCATTTAGGCAAGATTAATGAGGTGATTTTTTTTGTGTCATCTTGTTGCAATTTGTTTGTAATAGTATTGCTCAAAATAAATACTCAGGCATGTTTGGGGCACGGTGTGAAGGATTTCTCTCAGCTAGAACTCAGTGCTATTTTGGCTCATCTTGTTTATGGATGGGAGTATCACATACAGGCTACTGGCTTTGCAACCTTGACTCAGGGGAGACGTAACATAGTAATTTAAATTCCAGGACACTGAAATTAGTATGAAATGTTGTTTGGGATGGTATGTATTAATTTGTGTGATTTCGTATGATATGTTACGAACATAGAATTAGGAATTAGAATACTAGAATGGACATGAACCTTCTTATTATGGGATAAAAGTCCGCCATTTTGATCAGGGAGTTGGTCAACCATGGTTTTGCCAGAACTGAAATAAGATATCGTCTAAATCATGAATTTGAAGAATTTATCTGCACTGTATGTTTGTTAGCTAGCTAGCCAGCTAGTTTTAGAGAAATTATTCAATTCAAATTAACTGCCAATATGCCAACATTCCATTCAAACAATGCAGTGAATCCACCGCCATACACTGGCTGAAATCAGTTGACGATGTAATTTAGATAAAACTTGTCATGTAGCTAGCTAGCTAGCTAAAACAAACAACATGTGTCATTTAGCTTTCTTCATCAGAGATTAGGCTTTTGGAAAGAGCTTGACATTGTCCTGGTAAAGTTGTCAGTCTGACTACTGTCATCACCACTATAGATTGCAAGCAAATCAAACAATATTTGGACATAGCAATCTAATTTATCCTCTGAAAGTTAACTTGTTAACTAGCCATATTCATGTGATCTGTTATTAGCTAGCTAGCCAATTTGACATGGTCCATCAATCAATGTAGCCTATCATGTCTGCCAGCAGTAATTGTGATTAAACACTATTTAAAAACTATGTTGAAATGGGATAATGTTAGCTAACTTCACTACGTAAGTCTACGTTGGTTGCATAAAAAAATATATTGAGGTCTACTCACCACTGTTTAGCCAACTGTACAAAGTTTCTACTGGTAGCTTGCAAAGTAAACAGTAACGTTACTTCGGCAAATGCGCCCTTCGGCTGCTTGACAGGCAGACCCCACAAAGGATGGGGAATTAACCTAAACCACTCATACTTGTCAGGTAAAGTTCACTTTTGTTTTATATCACTCAAATATCCAATTAATTGTGGCCAATATTTAGAGATATTGTGAGGCTACCCTCACGTATCTGAAATTACATGACCAATTGGTATTTACTGATCATGAAAAGCATGCAGTTAGGCCTACTTGCTGTAGATCTATAACTGTGGTGATAGGGTTTTGTTTACTATGTTACGTTTAGTCTATGAGACCAGTCTAAGTTCTACTGAAGTCTGTAGGTTAGAGGTTCATAGCTTGCAGCTGGGCCATCAGTGATGGGGGCTGTTCTTGGTACAGGCACCATGTGGTGCTGGTCATATTTGTCTAACTTTTCCTGTGAAGAGAGTCCCTGTGGAGAGAGTGGTCTTAATATATTTCCCTGTCAATTTGTGTTAAAAGTAGTTTCTCTCTCATTCTCTCACATGCACGGATGCACACACACACACACACACACACACTGTACGGCTCTATGTTCAATGAGCAAGAAATGCACTTTCAAACAACTTCTCGCTTTCATTGTGTACTGTAAAGATTGTCTTAGTGGGACATTGTTTTCTGTGCCTGAAAATGTAATTATAGTTTCTCTAAATATTTATGAAGGCACTCTTCCTTGATTTCCTGCCAGAGATCCAGCCAGTGCATTAAGCTGGGAGGTAGTTCCATTAATTATAGAGGGATAATTGAGGCAGTGTATAGAGGGTGATGGTGGTCTCTGTCACAGGGGATATGTGTGTGTGTGTGTGCTTGTTTGTGTGTTGTCGGAGATAAGCAACCTTGGGGTGAAAGTTCACAGGTCGGGCTATGCTCCTGGAGATCAATTCCTGGGATTCACTCACTCAACAGATATGTACACTACACGGCCAAAAGTTTGTGGACTCCCCTTCAAATTAGTGCATTCGGCTATTTCAGCCACACCCGTTGCTAACAGGTGTATAACATCTAGCACACAGCCATTAAATCTTCATAAACAAATATTGGCAGTATAACGGCCCATACTGAAATGACTTTCAACATGCCAGCATAGGATGTCACCTTTCCAACAAGTCAGTTCGTCAAATTTCTGCCCTGTTAGAGCTGGCCCGGTCAACTGTAAGTGCTGTTATTGTGAAGTGGAAACGTCTAGGAGCAACAACGGCTCAGCCGCGAAGTGGTAGGTCACACAAGCTCACAGAACGGGACCACAGAGTGCTGAAGGGCGTAAAAATCGCCAACTCTCGGATGCAACACTCACTTCCAAGTTCCAAACTGCTTGTCGGGACTTTCATGAAATGGGTTTCCGTGGCCGAGCAGCCGCACACAAGCCTAAGATCACCATGTGCAATTCCAAGCGTCAACTGGAGTGGTGTAAAGCTCGCCGCCATTGGACTTTGGAGCAGTGGAAACGCATTCTCTGGAATTATGAATCACGCTACACTATCTGGCAGTCCGACAGACAAATCTGTGTTTGGCGGATGCCAGGAGAACGCTCCCTGCCAAACTGTAAAGTTTGGTGGAGGAGGAATAATGGTCTGGGGCTGTTTTTTATGGTTCGGGCTAGCCGCTTAGTTCCAGTGAAGGGAAATCTTAACGCTACAGATGAAATTACATTCTAGATGATTCTGTGCTTCCAACTTTGTGGCAACAGTTTGGGGAAAGCCCTTTCCTGTTTCAGCATGCAATGCCCCCGTGCACAAATCGAGGTCCATACAGAAATGGTTTGTCGAGATCGCATGGAAGAACTTGACTGGCCTGCATAGAGCCCTGACCTTAACCCAATCGAACATCTTTCTAATGAATTGGAAAGCCGAATGCAAGCCAGGCCTAATCGCCCAACATCAGTGCCCAACCTCACTAATGCTCTTGTGGCTGAATGGAAGCAAGCCCCCGCAGTAATGTTCCAACATCTAGTGGAACACCTTCCCAGAAGAGTGAAGGTTGTTATAGTATCAAAGGGGGGACCAACTCCACATTAATGCCCATGATTTTGGAATGAGATGTTCGACGAGCAAGTGTCCACTTACTTTTAGCCATGTAGTGTATGCATGCTGAACACATATAAACCCAACATGCAACAATTTCAACGATTCTTTTGAGTTACAGTTCATGTAAGGAAAACAGTCAATTGAAATAAATTCATTAGGCCCTAATCTATGGATTCCACATGCCTGTTTAGGGGCGTAGCCATAGGTGGGCCTGGGAGGGCAGAGGCCCACCAACTTGGGAGCCAGGCCCACCCACTGGGGAGCCAAGCCCAGCCAATCAGAATAATTTTTTACCCACAAAGGGTTTTATTACAGACAGAAAAACTCCTCTGTTTCATCAGCTGTCCGGGTGGCTGGTCTCAGACGATGCAGAATTCAGATGTGGAGGTCCTGGGCTGGTGTGGTTGCACGTGGTTTGCATTTGTGAGTCCGGTTTGACGTACTGCTAAATTAGTTGGAGGTGGCTAATGGTGGTGAAATTAACATACAATTATCTGGCAACAACTCTGGTGGACATTCCTGCTGTCAGCATGACAATTGCATGCTCCCTTAAAACTTGAGACATCAAGTGGCTTTGTGTTGTGTGACACAAATGCACAATTTAGAATGGCCTTTTATTGTCCCCAGCACAAGGTGCACCTGTACAATGATCATGTTGTTTAATCAGCTTTTTGATATGCCACACCTGTCAAGTGGATGGATTATCATGGCAAAGGAGAAATGCTCACTAACTGGGATTTAAACAAATTTGTGCACAACATTTTAGAGAAATAAGCTTTTTGTGCATATATAACACTTCTGGGATATTTTAATTCGGCTCATGAAACATGGGACCAACACTTTACATGTTGTGTTTTTATTTGTGTTCATTGTAGTTAGGGAAAGCTTGCCTTTCTATTATGTCTGTTTTTAAGGGGAAAGCAGTTTGTACGATAAACGTGAGCATGTGGTGGAGCAAGGAAATCTAAGCATTGTTACTCATTGTTTGGTATGAAACATAAGTTGTTCTTCTTACTAGGCTGTTAAATAACTCCATGCTGAATTCTGTGTGTCTGTGTCCGAGGCTGATTTCCTTCCCTCACTTCATTGTTCATGTAAACATTTTTAAAAGTCCTCTGCTGCTGGAACTTGAGTCACTTCCCCCAGCCCCACCGACTGCTTCATTCTCACCCTCAGTTGTTCAAGCAGTGTGGCCAGGGGTGCAACTTTCACTGGAGATGGGGAGGACATGACGCCACCATATTCTGAAATTGCATTTTTTTCCCCTCCAGTTTTATCATTGAGATGTGATACAAAACGCGACACAAGTGTGCTTTAGGACCATGCGGACACCTCAGATTGGTCGTGTAGGCTGTTTTCCGGGTTCAGACCGCTTTATTTAGGACCTCATGACACCACAGAGTGTGCGGACAGGCTGTGTGAAGGCAAAGCTTCTGAAAGGCTGGCGTATAGGACCAGCACAGGAGAGATGAACAGAGGCAGCTGCTGTCTGTGTTGCGCTTTTTCTCTGAGTTGTAAAAGCAAGCAGAGCAGAAACTGGCTACTCTTTAGTTGACTGATCTAGCAGGCAAGGTAACTGCTGTTTGACAGAAAACATTTTATTTATTCCCAGTGCTGAGCTAGTACTGCAACTGACATGCTACATTAGCTAAGGGTTTCATCCCCTCTCGACTGAAGTGAATTAACTACTAGTAGCTAGTTAGCTAGCTAGTAGCTACCACAGCTAGCTATCTGTCAGGTAGCAGTATCTAACAGCTGTTGTGTATATGGAAATGTTTTGTAGCCTTTGTTTTGTCTCGTATCAACAGAAGTACATTTTATGATGTACCATTAGCTAGAACTAGCCAAAGGTTGGCTAACGTTAGCTAGCTAGTGTCACGCCCTGGTCTTAGTATTTTGTGTTTATATATTTATTTGGTCAGGCCAGGGTGTGACATGGGTTTATTTTGTGTTGTGTTTTTGTATTGGGGTTTGGTCCGTGTGTGGTGGGTGATTCTGTTACGGCTTTCTTCCGTCGAAGGAGAACCTCAGGCA
Organism: Oncorhynchus kisutch; assembly: GCF_002021735.2. NCBI lineage: Eukaryota > Metazoa > Chordata > Actinopteri > Salmoniformes > Salmonidae > Oncorhynchus > Oncorhynchus kisutch. Next base: position 62,089,557 of record NC_034176.2, read on the forward strand.
GCCATCGTTGTCTCTGATTGGGAACCATATTTAGGTAGCCTGGGTTTCACTGTGTGTTTGTGGGTGATTGTTCCTGTCTCTGTGTGTTTTTATTCACCAGACAGGCTGTATTAGGTTTAGCATAGTCTATGGCTGCCTGAGGTTCTCAATCAGAGTCAGGTGATTCTCGTTGTCTCTGATTGGGAACCATATTTAGGTAGCCTGGGTTTCACTGTGTGTTTGTGGGTGATTGTTCCTGTCTCTGTGTGTTTGTATTCACCAGACAGGCTGTATTAGGTTTTCACATTTCCGTTTGTTGTTTTTGTATTTGTTCGTATTTTCGTTCATTAAACATGTATCGAACTAACCACGCTGCATTTTGGTCCGACTCTCCTTCGACGGAAGAAAGCCGTAACAGAATCACCCACCACACACGGACCAAGCAGCGTGGTGTGGTGACAGGCAGCGACAGCAGAAACAGCGAAAGGAGGAATGGACATGGGAAGACGTTTTGGATGGCAAAGGTTGTTACACTTGGGAGGAGATACTGGCTGGAAGAGATCGCCTCCCATGGGAACAGATGGAGGCACTTAGGAGAGCAGAGGCAGCCGGAGATAGGAGCCGACGATACGAGGGAACACGGTTGGCAAGGAAACCCGAAAGTCAGCCCCAAAAATGTCTTGGGGGGGGGGGGGGCTCAGGGAGAGTGTGGTAGAGTCAGGGTTCAGACCTGAGCCAACTCCCCCCGTTTATCGTGAGGAGCAGCGATCGAAGGACTTAGGACCTTAGGGACCCTGGGCACAGCCTGGTGAATATCGACGCCCCAAAGAAGGACTGGAGGCGAAGAAAGCGGAGAGGCGCTGGTATGAAGAGGCAGCACGGCGACGCGGATGGAAGCCCGAGAGTCCGCCCCAAAAATGTATTGGGGGGGGGGGCTCAGGGAGAGTGTGGCAGAGTCAGGGTTTAGACCTGAGCCAACTCCCCCTGTTTATCATGAGGAGCCAAGGAGGAGACCAGAAACAGAGCCGGTGTTGGAGGTGAGTGAAGCAGAGACTGTGAAGGAGTTAATGGGGAAAGTGGAGGAGAGAGTTATGAGGGAGTTGCTAGTTTGGTGCTTTAGGTATGATATTCGTCCGACGGAGCGTGTCGGGGATTTGATGGCACCTGGGTCAGCGCTCCATACTCGTCCTGAGGTGCATGTTAGTCGGCTGGTGAAGAGTGTGCCTGCCTCACGCACTAGGCCTCCTGTGTACCTACCTAGCCTTGCACGTCCTGTGCCAGTCCTGCTCTCAGGCTCTCCAGTACACCTTCACGGTCCGGTCCATCCAGTGCCACCTCCACACACCAGTCCTCCGGTGGCAGCTCCCCGCACCAGGCTTCCTGTGCATGTCCTCTACCCAGTGCCAGCACCACGCACCAGGCCTTCAGTGCGCCTCGCCTGTTTAGCGCTGCCAGAGCCTTTCTCCTCTCTAGCCCTGCCGGAGCCTCCCGCCTGTTCAGTGCAGCCAGAGCCTTCCTCCTCTACAGCGCTGCCGGAGCCTCCCGCCTGTTCAGCACAGCCAGAGCCTTCCTCCTCTACAGCGCTGCCGGAGCCTCCCGCCTGTTCAGCGCAGCCAGAGCCTTCCTCCTCTACAGCGCTGCTGGAGTCTCCTGCCTGTTCAGCGCAGCCAGAGCTGCCAGCCTGCATGGAGCAGCCTGAGCTGCCAATCTGCATGGAGCAGCCAGAGCTGCCAGTCTGCATGGAGCAGCCAGAGCCGCCAGTCTGCATGGAGCAGCCAGATCTGCCAGTCAGCCAGACTCTTCCAGATCTGCCAGTCAGCCAGACTCTTCCAGATCTGCCAGTCAACCAGACTCTTCCAGATCTGCCAGTCAACCAGACTTCCAGATCTGCCAGTCAACCAGACTTCCAGATCTGCCAGTCAACCAGACTCTTCCAGATCTGCCAGTCAACCAGACTCTTCCAGATCCGCCAGCCAGCCAGGATCTGCCGGAGCAAACTACCTGCCTGAGCTTCCTCTCAGTGCTGAGCTTCCTCTCAGTGCTGAGCTTCCTCTCAGTGCTGAGCTTCCCCTCAGTGCTGGGCTTTCCCTCAGTGCTGGGCTTTCCCTCAGTGCTGGGCTTTCCCTCAGTGCTGAGCTTCCCCTCAGTCCCGAGCTGCCCCTCAGTCCCGAGCTGCCCCTCAGTGCTGAGCTACCCCTCAGTCCCGAGCTTCCCCTCAGTCCCGAGCTTCCCCTCAGTCCCGAGCTTCTACCTCAGTCCCGAGCTGCCCCTCAGTCCAGTGGGGTCCTTGGTGAGGGTTATTAGGCCTAGGTCGGCGGCGAGGGTCGCCAATCAAAGGACTCGTTACAGGGGGACTAAGACTTGGTTGGAGTGGGGTCCACGTCCCGAGCCGGAGCCGCCACCGTGGACTGATGCCCACCCGGACCCTCCCCTATGGGTTTTAGTGTGCGGCCGGGAATTCGCACCTTGGGGGGGGGGGGGGGGTTCTGTCACGCCCTGGTCTTAGTATTTTGTGTTTATATATTTATTTGGTCAGGCCAGGGTGTGACATGGGTTTATTTTGTGTTGTGTTTTTGTATTGGGGTTTTAGTGGTATTGGGATTGTGGCTGAGTAGGGGTGTCTAGCATAGTCTATGGCTGCCTGAGGTTCTCAATCAGAGTCAGGTGATTCTCGTTGTCTCTGATTGGGAACCATATTTAGGTAGCCTGGGTTTTTGTTCCTGTCTCTGTGTGTTTGTATTCACCAGACAGGCTGTATTAGGTTTTCACATTTCCGTTTGTTGTTTTTGTATTTGTTCGTATTTTCGTTCATTAAACATGTATCGAACTAACCACGCTGCATTTTGGTCCGACTCTCCTTCGACGGAAGAAAGCCGTAACAGCTAGCTCACTAACTTTAGCTATTATATTTGCCTCAATCACACTAGACCTGAATCAAATGATGAAACCAGCGATTGAAGATCGATATTCTGCACAGTCAGTACACGACACTATGCTCATCATCATAGCAGGATCAGATGGAGACAGGTGTCCCTGCCGGGTCAGACAGCCAGGGAAGACCAGTCTACGGAGCTCAAGTGAATTTTGCAGTATATTATAACAATCAGTGAATGGATACAAAGTTCCATCTTGAGTTGATTGGTAGCCTACAGTCTGGGATCTGGGCATAATGGACATTTCAATTATTGAACCATTAATATTATTTTTGAATAATATAATGTATAAATGTACAACAAGGTAATTCTGTGTAATGCCTCATCTTAGAAGGATAAGATGGTGACAGTGGTCTCATCAGGGTCAGGCAGCCAGGGAAGACCAGTCTGTGCTGGAGGTGAGGTCAGGCAGCCAGGGAAGACCAGTCTGTGCTGGAGGTGAGGTCAGGCAGCCAGGGAAGACCAGTATGTGCTGGAGGTGAGGTCAGACAGCCAGGGAAGACCAGTCTGTGAAGGCGCAGAGGTGAACTTTTGCAGATACAACCCTTTATTCTCTATCATACACATATCATGCACTCAGAAATTGTATTATTCTGCTTGATGTGTAAAACACAAAAGGGGACTTATTTGCATATGTTATGGTCTTGTGAAGGCTGGCTGAATTCTGGCAAAGATGTTATTTTATATCAGCATGTCTACAGATTCTCCCTTCTCCCTGTTTTTGTTTGTTTGGAAATGTTGATACTGGAGACTGTCATTAGAAGAAACTGTGTAACCTAGCATTTATAGCGGCTAAAAAATGCATTGCCATTAATTGGAAAGTTGTTTATCCTCCCACAATGTCACAAGGGATGGCAGGAATGTCAAGTTATGTATCACTAGATTTGATTTATTACAAGATTAAGGATATACTGGGCAAGGTCTGGATGCCTTATATGGAATACTGTACGACAAAAAGAGTCTGCATTGAAAACATGCCCACGTAAGGGGAGATACTGTACCTATTTAGGCAATCCCTAGCTGCTGGGCTGCTCAGTCCTGGCCCGCAGGGTCTGCCATACCATTGGTTGTCACTCTGGCCTTGGCCTAACACACCTGAAACCAATAATGAATGTTTCACTAATATCCAAAAGCTGAGTGGGGTGTGTTGGTTTGGGGTGCTGCAGGGCCGTAGACCTCTAGGGACAGGACGGGGGGACCCAGCTATATTGTTTGCAAGTAAAAAGAGCTCTACGGTACTATTAGGCCTATGATATTAATTATATGGAGGATGTACTGTTTCTGTGTGTTAATGTATGTGTAGGTGTATGTGTGTTTTTATTCAACTTTTCTTTTCCAAACCCTTCCTTTGAGACATATATATATATATATATTTGAATTAAAAGGAAGTTGTGTTGTTGGGGAGAGAGTTGAGTTATTGACTAGACTGGTGGGGGTCGGGCGTGCAGGTGGCTCGGGCTGGCTGGGCTGGCTGGGCTGGCTGGGCTGGCTGGGCTGGCTGGCTGGGCTGGCTGGGCTGGCTGGCTGGGCTGGCTGGGCTGGCTGGGCTGGCTGGCTGGGCTGGCTGGCTGGCTGGCTGGCTGGCTGGCTGGGCTGGCTGGCTGGGCTGGCTGGCTGGGCTGGCTGGCTGGCTGGGCTGGCTGGCTGGCTGGCTGGGCTGGCTGGCTGGCTGGCTGGCTGGCTGCTGGCTGGGCTGGCTGGCTGGGCTGGCTGGCTGGGCTGGCTGGCTGGGCTGGCTGGGCTGGCTGGCTGGGCTGGCTGGCTGGCTGGCTGGCTGGGCTGGCTGGCTGGCTGGCTGGCTGGGCTGGCTGGCTGGCTGGCTGGCTGGGCTGGCTGGGCTGGCTGGCTGGGCTGGCTGGCTGGCTGGCTGGGCTGGCTGGCTGGCTGGCTGGGCTGGCTGGCTGGCTGGGCTGGCTGGCTGGCTGGGCTGGCTGGCTGGGCTGGCTGGGCTGGGCTGGCTGGCTGGCTGGGCTGGCTGGCTGGCTGGCTGGCTGGCTGGCTGGCTGGCTGGGCTGGCTGGCTGGCTGGCTGGCTGGGCTGGCTGGCTGGCTGGCTGGCTGGCTGGGCTGGCTGGGCTGGCTGGCTGGCTGGCTGGGCTGGCTGGCTGGGCTGGCTGGCTGGCTGGCTGGCTGGCTGGCTGGCTGGCTGGCTGGCTGGCTGGCTGGCTGGCTGGCTGGCTGCTGGCTGGCTGGCTGGCTGGCTGGGCTGGCTGGCTGGGCTGGCTGGCTGGGCTGGCTGGGCTGGCTGGGCTGGCTGGCTGAAATGTGATATAGTGGATGTCTTGATAAAGACAATCAAAAGTCTTTGTACTTTATTTGTAAGAGTTCATTTGTCAGGCTATTTGTTAAAGGTACAACACAATATTGATTATTGAATTATCATTGATCTAGTTCAGTCTTATCAATCACTTAAACATATTTAATAATATTTCTACCTAGCTCGATGACTGTGGGCATTTTTTCTTACTTTTTGTTGTTCTGAATAGAGACGGCTAGAAGGGCCATGGGTCATATTAGATTGTGTAGAAAAGCAGGAAATTAGCTTTAGATGCCCCCAAAAATGTAAGGAACCCCCCCCCCCCCCCCCTTCTAAAACCAAAGTTGCGCCCCTGAGTGTGCAGTGTGTGAGTGAGAGAAAAAGCACCTTAATCATTACTCAGTGCACCGGGGAAAGTCATTGTTGTTGGCCACAACAAAGTACGTTAAAGTAAAGGTTTTATTTAACTAGCTAACGCTGGGTAGTTCTGGCTGTGTGAGAAACTGATAGGGAATGTTTTGAAGCCCAAAATACTTGCTAGCTACAGAATTACTTGCACAATCAATCACTGCCTTAGTCTTATTCATAGGGTCAGCAAGTTAGCAATGGGTATGCCACCAATCAAGAAGAGAGAAAAAAGGAGGACCTACGAGTTTTTTTAAAGGAGTGCAAAGGACTTTAAGTAAGGTTCTTGACAACTGCCCCCACACCACCCCTGGCAAACTAGCAGGAACATTTCAGTGCTTTCAGGTTAGTTGTCTTTAACTTCATCACAGTGATTATGGGTCATAAATGTGTGTTCCATGTGTTAAGACTTTATTTGGTCATCATGATCATGGCAAAGAGTGACAGCCATGAACAGACAGACAGGCAGAGAGAGAGAGAGAGAGAGAGGCCACAAACCAAAAGGTAAGCTAGTGAGAAGTGCTTCTCCATGCCCATAGAGTTCATAGCCTGATGATTCGTCATGGTGGGAATCAATCTGAATTATCATGTATTATCTCTGATGAAATGATAGCATCTTAGGTCTAAAGGGTGTACTGCATGTGTTAACTTCATCCAGGAGAGAGGCAGCCATGGTAAAAACCACGGGCAAACACAGACATACAGAGAGAGAGAGAGAGAGAGAGAGAGAGAGAGAGAGAGAGGCAAGATAGTGAGAAGTGCCCCTACAAGCTAATTGTGTAGAGTGGAGATTTTAATTTCAGTTTGACCTTTCATGCCTACCTTTAACAAAAATATATACCGTTTTTATGTGTATGTTGCTGGTTATTATTACAGTATAATAATTATTATAAGTTAAAATACATTATGTTTCCTACCATACAGTGTGTAGAGCATCAGTAGTAACAACCTGACATACTGTAGGGGAAGTGAGAAAAATACTGGGAAATTCATCATACAGTACCAGAGAATGAGTAGAACATATTTGTTTAATTGAATATGTTCTGTACATAATGAATGGTCCTAAGACTGATTGGACTGTACCAGAGTAAGTGCCCCTCTGTAAGTCCCACTTTAGCCTTGTAAATGTTCCCATTTGTAAGTAAAGTTTTTGTCTGTATCCTTTTCTCAAAAGTCACCAGAAATTAGTATTTAAAAGCAATCCTAGACCCCTGTAAAAAAAAAAAAAACACACCCCACCGGCAGAGTTGCTCCTACGCCCCTGTTGTGTTTGTCCAGAGGCAGTGTGTGTGAAGCTGATTGGTATGAAAACAAAATGTGTAGAGGAGTCTCTTCTCATCTACACATTCATTCTGGAGGTATACAGACTTATATTTATAAAATGTGGTGAGTAGTTGACTCAAAGAGAGAGAAGGACAATAGTTGAACAGTTTTTAACAAATTCATTTCTTCAAAAATTAAGGAGAAGCAGGAGAGAGAGAGCTAACTATATTTTGTTGTATTTTTTCTTCACTTTCACTTACTTATCTAGAGAATGCAGCTAGCTAATTTAGCTTACTCAGACACCCAGCTCAAACAGAGAGTGATGCTATGTTAGCTAACTGGCTATGGATATCCAACACTGGAACTTTATCCAGTTTTATTCATTTATTGCCACCGGGCCCCACCGGTTGGTGGCCCCACCCGCATGATTGTAGCGGGTTTACTAACACATTAGTTCTAGTAGCTATGTTGACTGTGAAGTTAGCTAATATGGTGACAATGATGTAGGCCGTGTGTAGCGGATAGTTGTTAGAGGTTATGATATCAAGGTTTGGCTTGGAATGTTTTTTTTTGCCTGCTCACAGACAGCTGATGTGTTGTGCACTGAAATCCACAAGCGAAGGGAAAAGGTGAGATGAGGAGAGTGTGTATATGCAAGAAGGATTTAAAGAGCAAAGTGATCATGCTGTTTATATGTGGCTGCTCTGAATGTGAACTGGGTTTGCATGTGATCAGGGTGTATTCATTCTAACGATCCTATTGAAAACAAAGATATTTCTTAAATGTAAGCAAACACAACGAAACGGGAATTACATACCTGATCAGCCAGATGAGGTCAAGAGTGTGCAAGGCAGTATTGAATGTGTCACTGTCTGTCACCTTGATTAGTCAAGTTTTTCTCTCAACCTGTGCCCCCACTTTGTAAACTTTCATTCATTGGCTAGGTTGTAGCAACCTCATAATGTGTATAGGGACAATTCAAGTAACCTTAACCTATTGATGTTACATTGAGCTGGGTGAATGGAATATGAATGACAGTCATCCAATATGCTGTAATAGAAATAAGGCCATGCTCATAAAAAAAATTATAATGGTGGGCTCCCAAATGGTGCAGCGTTCTAATGGTGCAGTGCTTGAGGCATCACTACAGACCCGGGTTTCGATCCCAGGCTGTGTCACATTCGGCCGTGACTGGGAGACCCATGAGGCGGTGCACAATTGCCTCAGCTTTGTATGGGTTGCTTTATTACTCTGTGTGTTTGTACTATACAAGTGTACTGTTAGTGGCCGGTAAGGATGGTTTTACTTTGCTTCCTCCACGTTGGAGTCTTCCAGGGCCTGATGTAAGTGGCAGCCCAGAACAAACCAATGTTTCTGGGTCAGTGCCCATCACTCTGCTCCCCAGAGGTGGAAGACTTCTTCAGAATAGGTATTCTGTATTCTCAGACTGCCTGATTAGAGTGAAGAAATGAACACGGTCTCTAAACATGCCCCTCTCTCTCCTCTCTCCATCCACCCTGCTCCTCCACCCCTATCAGCATCCGGACACAAAGAGTCTGGGCTCTGTCGCTGGCCACAGCAGGACAACAGGCAGTGCGGGGGATCTGTGTGTGTGTGTGTGTGTGTGTGTGTGTGTGTGTGTGTGTGTGTGTGTGTGTGTGTGTGTGTGTGTGTGTGTGTGTGTGTGTGTGTGTGTGTGTGTGTTTATGCATGGCTTTTAGACCACACATGCAGAGTCTGAACGAACAAATCAGTGTGTCGTCCTCTACCACTTTGTGTGATCTACCATCTTGCTAATTACTACTGTTTGGATGGTGGAATTAATGGAATGGGTTTATATACTGTAGCGCTATTCCAAAACTAATAGACCTATGAAATATTTATCATCCATAAATCTGTTGCATAACGTGTGGAAATGTCAGGTCAGACAGATTGTTAATCTTATTGAGAAAGCAATAAGTAGAAGAAATGGCAGCAATCGATTTAAGAAACCTTTGCCAAGCCAATAATAGCTATTTTCAGAGAACGTCAGTGAGGGGAGAGAATTGACAGCAGGGTGGTGGGTTGTGGTGGGCTGTGAAAGCTGTTCAATGGAATGCCAACAGTAGGCCGGGCCAACCAGATCGACTGCAGTCCACAGCTCAATGCTAAATGTCCTCTGACCCGGCCATGACACATTCCTTATAGAGCCAAACTACTGTAGACCTGTCAGACATGAATTACTTATTAGAGTAGCAACAGCATATCTATACTAGAATAACAACATTGAAATGCGAAGCATTAGGAGGGACTGGTGGTGCTTTAGCTGCTCAAGCGGTCCTCATACAGTACTGCGTATTGCTGTACCCACTAATATGAACAGCACCATAAATGTCATGACTGCGTCTGAGCAACTCTTAAATGCCAGCTGTCTGAATGTTGAATCCATCTCAATGGTGCTTGACAGGCAGAGACAGACCTGTTTCCCTCCCTGTCGGTGTGCTGCTTCTAATATGATTTGGTTGGCTCCATAACTCACTCCAGTAAAATGGGAGGAGAGGAATGAGAGATTGCGTTAAGGTTGGATGTAAATCCAGCAGACCGGTTGAGTGTCTCCTCTGTCTCCTGTGGCTCCAGTGGATAGGGACAGTTCAGCACAACCTGCCAAATCACACACAGTTCTGTGGAGTAGAGTAGCCACAGTGAACGGTGTGTCCTGCTCACAGCTGATATCCAGGCCTGTGACTAAGTGTGTGTGAGTGAAGACAGCTTCACTGATTCCTAACAGTTCTTCAGGCAGCTCTCTGGCCCGGGCCAACAGAACAGAAGCTCAGAGGATATCCTGTTCTGTTCAGGAGCTCTGCTCTACTCTCCACTGGCGCTGTGTTACTAATTATTAACACCCACTTGAGAACATACATCAATAGTCTGATAATATTATATTGTTGCCGACTGGCTGCTGCTGACTACCTGTTGGAGAGTGGATGTTGAAAACCCAGAGAGAGAATTCGGTGTCCCACTTCTGAATGGTGTTAGCATTAGAAATAGCCCCGCTTCCTGTTTCACTCTATTACTGCTGCTGGGGAAATGCTTTTGTGGGATTTCTTGCATGAATGAATGTATTAGAACAGATTCACAACATTATGTTCACTAGTCAAACTGCTACATAACCCCTTGCTTCAGGATTACTTTGATGTGTAAAACATTATACAGTATTTACTCATCCGAGCAGTAGGGAGTTTGGGGGGAGGTTGGGGAACGACCACAATACTGTCACACTGAGTTGGTTTGTTATAGACCTTAAACTCTAGTCTTGAAGAGAGAGAGAAAGAGAGGGAAAGAGAGAAAGAGGGCGAGCATAAGTAATCAAGTTGTTTAAGTGTCTGGGTGTGTGCCGAGCCTAATTCGTTCAGATGGAAGGTGGAGGGTGATTTGTACTGCGTGTCAGATGCTGACAGGCCCAGTGCCCCTCTGGTGCTTGGAGTTACAGCATAAGCACGTGCTCCCTCATTTATTCAGCCCACTAGTCTAGTCCGCCGTGTGATTCACACAGAGCTCCTAATGCGCTGAGCCTCGGCATGAGCAGGTAACAATTCTCTATTGGTTAGAGGCCAGGTACCTACCAACACCATGCTGAGCCTCTCTCTCTCTCTCAATTTCAATTTAAGGGGCTTTATTGGCATGGGATACATATGTTAACATTGCCAAAGCAAGTGAAATAGATAATTAACAAAAGTGAAATAAACAAAACAAATGTTACAGCAAACATCACACTTACAAACGTTCCAAAAGAATAAAGGCATTTCAAATGTCATATTATGTCTATATACAGTGTTGTAATGATGTGCAAATAGTTACAGTACAAAAGGAGAAAGAAATTAACATACATACCTGTATATGTTGTATTTACAATGGTGTTTGTTCTTCACTTGCTTGCCCTTTTCTTGTGGCAACATGTCACAAATCTTGCTGCTGTGATTGCACTCTGTGGTATTTCACCCAATAGATATGGGAGTGTATAAACATTGGATTTGCTTTCAAATTCCCAGGACCTCTTCTCCAGGTCTCTCTCTCTCATTATCCAGCATACCCAAATTCTAACCTTGAAATGATAGAACTCTAGAATCAGGTACATTTCAAGCCCCGTCAGTTTAAAATGAGTGGACACGTAAAGTTACAGTATATTCAGGAACACAGACATCTGCCCGGCTGCTACAGAGTTGTTAGTGTAGTGTATGTGTGATAAGTGTGTACACAGTATGTGTTTCCGGCCCTATTGCTGTGTTGTATACTTTAGGATTGTTTTGGGCTGCACTGTCTAACTGTAGGTTTTATTCAATATCTAACTCCAATCCCACATCCTGAAATCTCCTCCACCATGGCCATAATGTGACGAGGAGCAGAGCGGATGACACACAGGGCTGAGGGGGTAATGCTCTGTTCTGTGTGGGAGAGAATGGCTTTCTTCTCTGAGCAGTGGCTAATTTACCCACCCACCAACCACTTCATCACGTCATTACCCTGCACTAAACAAGCAGAGAAACGAGCTGCTATGAGATTTACTGTACGTTTACCTCTGTGAGCAGAGATCTTTGTTTTTACCCTCAGTTGGACGTTGAGATGGTTTCCTACCTATGGTTTTGCTTGTGCATAACATACCATCTGCTCTCTCTGTGTACGTACTGTACAATAGGTTATGTGTCTCCAGACATGAATGCTAGTCCCAGCAGCACATGACATGATTAACGATTGCTGATTGAGTTTGCATCTCTTAAATTATGGGGTTGGATTTCTGTTTAGGCTCCTTTGTTGTGGTGTGTGCAAACAGGGCGAGCACTCTTCCTGCTCCTCTTTGTGTGTGTGTGTGTGTGTGTGTGTGTGTGTGTGTGTGTGTGTGTGTGTGTGTGTGTGTGTGTGTGTGTGTGTGTGTGTGTGTTTCGGGGGGGTTGAGTAATGGAGATGTCATGTAGTGGGGTTCTGCTGTAGATTGGACTGACAGCTGAGAGGCGCTGGGCTCCAGATGCAAGAGGAGAATAGTCAAGCAGAAAGCAGGAGAGCAGGAGAGAAGGGCACTGGCCAGCCAGGTACCTGAGAGCTAATGGGAAAATCTATCACAGACAACTGCCATTGTAATTAATGTGTGATGTGAAGAAGGTCTATGTGCTGTTCCCTGAGGAGATCTGATTCTCCACACATCTCTCTATATCTCTCTCTCTCATCCCTCGTCGCCACCACAGAGGAACCACCATGAACTACAGGTGGTAGACTAGCTACTGTTTTATGGATAAAATCATTCAAATGTCATTCAAATATTAGGCCAGTGATCCCCAATGGAGAATGGCCCCATACTGGAGGTGTTGAATTTAAATGGGTCCTTTATGCTGTTTGCTCAGACAACTGTATGTTGAAGAGGAATTCCATTGTCCTTTATCTTTTCCTTTAGACTTCAGAAGTCAGACTCAAGAAGAATAGAGAAGAAGCCACAGGCTTCGTATTCAATTAGCACAATATTTGCAGTGGCCACAGATGAGATAATGATACTATTATAAAGCAACGTATTATTCTGCCAAGGTGAACATTTCACCAAGTTGTGTCTTCTTCCCCCAGGTGTCCAGTGATTGAATAACACATTGGTGATTGAATGATTTGGGCATGCTTCATGGAAAATAATGAAAAGTGAAAGTTAATGAAAGACTCGCCATCAGGGCCGTAACTACATAATGAGGAAACCGAGGTCCGGACCTCTGTAATTTTTTCGAATAGAAATAAATATTTTGTAAACAAACCCTAACCCTAATCAATTAGCCTATGGGTCGACATCTACATATTGCTCCCAGTGTTGATCAAAGCTTAAAATGCTTATATTATTGATCTGACTGAGTAATAATCGTGCCTGCCTCTTTACGAACGAGTGGAATCATGAACAATGGTTTGTTCCTTCTTTTAACCTGCGTCCCCCGGATTTGCCTTTTTAGCGGCACATTCACCACTCTCTCAAACAGCTCAGTGGTGAGGCTGAGGAAGGCTGCAATGCATGCAGGAGGAAGCAGAGAGAGAGTTTAGTACAGTTGTTCCCAAACTTGGGGTTGGGGTTCTATGTGGGTCCCCTGAGAAAAATCTATATTAATCTTATCAAACAGGTTAGGAACTTTTTTTTTAAAGAACATATGTTTCAATATGAATATTTCCACATGGCCTATCTTCCCTATAGGCCTACATTAAAATGCTGTCAACATGCAAACAACACCGTTCTAAAAATGTAATACCATTTAGTTCATAACGGTTGTTGTTCGACTTGTCTCGATCACCCACTGGAGTTCATAGTTCACCCGCCATTGCCCACCTTTTGTTTTACCACTACATCACTGATATTAATACAGAATAGCGAGTAATATTCATGTGAATGTGATAACACGATCATCTGTGTGCTCCATTGATGTCTGTTTGTGTGGAGCTTGATTAGTAATGCCTAGGAAGACCAATGTGAACACTGTCATTTCAGAAAAGCCATATCTATGTAAGGAATGGATGATTTCATGCAATTCATCATTATAACTGACTGGACAGTGTCAGTGTTTAACATTTCTCCTATTTCCCACCTTTCAAGGGTATAATATTACAATTGTATAGCTCTAATATGCTATGTATTTGTAGATCGACCAAAGTGAAGGAACCTACAGCAGCCAAGGTGATAATGCATGGGGTCATTGTTGCTTGTTTTTACTGTTCTCTAAATACCATTTGAATGAAACGTGGTAAATGAGCTACTTTCAAAACAGTTCAGACCTCACTAACACTCAAACCCTGGTTACTGCCCTGCTCACCATTCACTGTCTCAGCTACAGAGAATGTCATATCTGAATAGTATTCACATAATAGTGTACTACTGTACTTCTCACAATGAAATCCGAATCAATTGCGTTGCAGATGCATTGCATTGCATTACATCTGAATATGTTTTTATATATTATCGGATTAACAGGATAACAGAAGGATAACAGAAGATGGATTGGAGCTGCTCAGTATTTAGGGTGAAAGAGTGTTCAGCCACGAGAGAGCTCCAGTATCAAGATCAGCTCTCATGTGCAGCACGGTAGAAGCTCTTTACCGCTATGTGAGGGGATGGCAGGGACGGTGTATACCAGCATAATGTTCCATTTGAAGGTCTTGCATGCGGACTACACTGGCCACGTGTTTTTATTTTTTATTTTTTATTTCACCTTTATTTAACCAGGTAGGCTAGTTGAGAACACCTTTATTTAACCAGGTAGGCCAGTTGAGAACACCTTTATTTAACCAGGTAGGCCAGTTGAGAACACCTTTATTTAACCAGGTAGGCCAGTTGAGAACACCTTTATTTAACCAGGTAGGCTAGTTGAGAACAAGTTCTCATTTGCAACTGCGACCTGGCCAAGATAAAGCATAGCAGTGTGAGCATACAACAAAGAGTTACACATGGAGTAAACAATTAACAAGTCAATAACACAGTAGAAAACAAAGGGGGGGTCTATATACAATGTGTGCAAAAGGCATGAGGAGGTAGGCAAATAATTACAATTTTGCAGATTAACACTGGAGTGATAAATGATCAGATGGTCATGTACAGGTAGAGATATTGGTGTGCAGAAGAGCAGAAAAGTAAATAAATAAAAACAGTATGGGGATGAGGTAGGTGAAAAGGGTGGGCTATTTACCAATAGACTATGTACAGCTGCAGCGATCGGTTAGCTGCTCAGATAGCTGATGTTTGAAGTTGGTGAGGGAGATAAAAGTCTCCAACTTCAGCGATTTTTGCAATTCGTTCCAGTCACAGGCAGCAGAGTACTGGAACGAAAGGCGGCCAAATGAGGTGTTGGCTTTAGGGATGATCAGTGAGATACACCTGCTGGAGCGCGTGCTACGGATGGGTGTTGCCATCGTGACCAGTGAGCTGAGATAAGGCGGAGCTTTACCTAGCATGGACTTGTAGATGACCTGGAGCCAGTGGGTCTGGCGACGAATATGTAGCGAGGGCCAGCCGACTAAAGCATACAAGTCGCAGTGGTGGGTGGTATAAGGTGCTTTAGTGACAAAACGGATGGCACTGTGATAGACTGCATCCAGTTTGCTGAGTAGAGTGTTGGAAGCCATTTTGTAGATGACATCGCCGAAGTCGAGGATCGGTAGGATAGTCAGTTTTACTAGGGTAAGCTTGGCGGCGTGAGTGAAGGAGGCTTTGTTGCGGAATAGAAAGCCGACTCTTGATTTGATTTTCGATTGGAGATGTTTGATATGAGTCTGGAAGGAGAGTTTGCAGTCTAGCCAGACACCTAGGTACTTATAGACGTCCACATATTCTAGGTCGGAACCATCCAGGGTGGTGATGCTAGTCGGACATGCAGGTGCAGGCAGCGGCCGGTTGAAAAGCATGCATTTGGTTTTACTAGTGTTTAAGAGCAGTTGGAGGCCACGGAAGGAGTGTTGTATGGCATTGAAGCTTGTTTGGAGGTTAGATAGCACAGTGTCCAAAGACGGGCCGAAAGTATATAGAATGGTGTCGTCTGCGTAGAGGTGGATCAGGGAATCGCCCGCAGCAAGAGCAACATCATTGATATACACAGAGAAAAGAGTCGGCCCGAGAATTGAACCCTGTGGCACCCCCATAGAGACTGCCAGAGGACCGGACAGCATGCCCTCCGATTTGACACACTGAACTCTGTCTGCAAAGTAATTGGTGAACCAGGCAAGGCAGTCATCCGAAAAACCGAGGCTACTGAGTCTGCCGATAAGAATATGGTGATTGACAGAGTCGAAAGCCTTGGCAAGGTCGATGAAGACGGCTGCACAGTACTGTCTTTTATCGATGGCGGTTATGATATCGTTTAGTACCTTGAGTGTGGCTGAGGTGCACCCATGACCGGCTCGGAAACCAGATTGCACAGCGGAGAAGGTACGGTGGGATTCGAGATGGTCAGTGACCTGTTTGTTGACTTGGCTTTCGAAGACCTTAGATAGGCAGGGCAGGATGGATATAGGTCTGTAACAGTTTGGGTCCAGGGTGTCTCCCCCTTTGAAGAGGGGGATGACTGCGGCAGCTTTCCAATCCTTGGGGATCTCAGACGAGATGAAAGAGAGGTTGAACAGGCTGGTAATAGGGGTTGCGACAATGGTGGCAGATAGTTTCAGAAATAGAGGGTCCAGATTGTCAGGCCCAGCTGATTTGTATGGGTCCAGGTTTTGCAGCTCTTTCAGAACATCTGCTATCTGGATTTGGGTAAAGGAGAACCTGGAGAGGCTTGGGCGAGGAGCTGCGGGGGGGGCGGAGCTGTTGGCCGAGGTTGAAGTAGCCAGGCGGAAGGCATGGCCAGCCGTTGAGAAATGCTTATTGAAGTTTTCGATAATCATGGATTTATCAGTGGTGACCGTGTTACCTAGCCTCAGTGCAGTGGGCAGCTGGGAGGAGGTGCTCTTGTTCTCCATGGACTTCACAGTGTCCCAGAACTTTTTGGAGTTGGAGCTACAGGATGCAAACTTCTGCCTGAAGAAGCTGGCCTTAGCTTTCCTGACTGACTGCGTGTATTGGTTCCGGACTTCCCTGAACAGTTGCATATCACGGGGACTATTCGATGCTATTGCAGTCCGCCACAGGATGTTTTTGTGCTGGTCGAGGGCAGTCAGGTCTGGGGTGAACCAAGGGCTGTATCTGTTCTTAGTTCAGCATTTTTTGAACGGAGCATGCTTATCTAAAATGGTGAGGAAGTTACTTTTAAAGAATGACCAGGCATCCTCAACTGACGGGATGAGGTCAATGTCCTTCCAGGATACCCGGGCCAGGTCGATTAGAAAGGCCTGCTCACAGAAGTGTTTTAGGGAGCGTTTGACAGTGATGAGGGGTGGTCGTTTGACTGCGGCTCCGTAGCGGATACAGGCAATGAGGCAGTGATCGCTGAGATCCTGGTTGAAGACAGCGGAGGTGTATTTGGAGGGCCAGTTGGTCAGGATGACGTCTATGAGGGTGCCCTTGTTTACAGAGTTAGGGTTGTACCTGTAACCTGTTGTACGTGTAATGCCTCCGTGCTATGATTTTGTCCATCCACACCAGGTGCGATCATGACACGCAGGTTAAAATGTCAAAACCAACTGTGAACCAACTATATTTATTTGGGGGCAGGTCGAATGACACATGACACATCCATGGACATTTAGCTGTTCTGGGAGATGAACACTGGGTTGTTATTTAACCTGCTTGTGGTCCTCTTTTTAGCTGGTTCTTTGTAGAAGTTTGACCCGGAGTCATACAAAATTGTGTGTTTCTCTACTCCCAACGATTAATCCACAGATAAAAAGGGAATCCTAGTTAGTCCCATCCACGTGGGTTTATATTTTACTGATATCCAATAAGGAGGGGACTTGCAGTGCTCCGCAGACTCTCGTTCACGCGCGCGAGCGGTGTGGGAGAAATGATTGAATAACATGTATGTGTACATTTATTTTGCAATTCTCACGCACGCAACGAGGCCGGTGAGGTTTGCGTGTTAGAGGATGGTGTTCATATTTCTGCTGAGCAGTAAAGGCCTTTCTGTGCACCTGCAGGGCGAGTGTGTCCTTTCGCATCCATACTTTTACATCCAGACACTCTGACCTTAGGTTGCACCTGGAACAAGCCTTGAAGCTCACTGCTTGTGTGAGCTTTGATATAAATAAAAAACATGAGCTGGCGCACACCCAGAAAATAGTTTGTGTGGAGGTGCTGACTAACGGAGGATAAACTATCAAAATTAAAGTGTGCGACTTTCTTTATTTTGATAGTTTATAGCTTTGATATAAACAACATGAAGGCGATGACCCACCAAAGTTCAACGTTAACCTCTGACCTTAATGCTCACATATTCTCTGTGACCACGGCAGCAGCCATGTCAATCAAAGAATAGAGATGGAGCATTAATCCTAACATAAATGTATACCGTAGCAACTCTCTCAGGTCATCTCAAGAACACACAAACCTAGAGAGCTTGGTCACTGGCTACAGTCCTGAGTTCTTACTCCTGAATGACATGTAGCCCAACTTGGTTGGAAATGGAAAGCTTCATTCAGCAGTCAGCCTTTTAACCAGGCCAGTCGTTCAGCCAGGGCCAGTGTTAAAAGGCTATAGGTCTCGGGACTCACAGTTTTAGATCGATGGTTTTCCTTAAGGGAAACCTCAATTATTGCATTTGTTTTCAGAGCCCTCAAGGTTAAACCGGTCTGCATTGACCAAGCATTGATCAATTAATTAGATCAATTATTGGGTTTATGTTGTGTTTTTGTTTTAATTTGACCTGCTAGTTTCATGTGCACTGTGTAGATAAATCATTGATGCGGTGACTACAGATTTGGGCTCTCTTATGATGGCTTCTCTTGTGATGAGCTCATGTGCTGTACCCTCATGGGGGACTGAGCTGGCCCTTAGGTGTCATTGGTTGTGTCTACACAACACGCAACTTCTGCTTTCAGAATATGAAGATTGCATTGAAAAGACGGGTCGAGACCCACAAAAGTTGCTTTGTGGTCTGATTGTGTTCAGATCTGGTTGACCACTTCAGAAGGTGGTCAGGGATGCATTGTGTGTGGATTTCTCCTCAGACAGGACGCAATCAGGCTACCGAAAGCGTATACCGTGGGTGACGTTATCAGCACTCCTCGCACAAGTCTCCAGAAAACTTGTGTTTTGGGACTGAGAGGCACCTTTTCATTATAATGTTGGAGGAAATACGTTCCTAGCGTGTGAGGAATGTGTTTGCTGACCTCATAAATGCTAGCCAACTAGCTAATATTCAGAAAAACTATGTTTGTTTGGTTAGAGTTATGCTAACCCTTTTGCAATCCCTTTAGTGTTTCTTGCAAGCTACAGAGGTTAGCTGGCTAGTTAGCTACAGTAGTTAGCTACTGCCATCAGTTGTTGTGTTATCATATTTTGCCAATTCAACTGTTTGTAGAATGCATACTGGCATTTGAATATAGCGCGGGAATAGGGAATCCAGACACACTGTGGACATGGTAGCCACATTTAAATGCAGGTGTAGATGCATGACATGTTCGGAATTCCATGATCAGATCTCTATGATCAGAATACTAAAGCTGCATGAACTGTCAAGTCTAGACATGGTCATTGATCGTTAATTAATTTTAAAAGTGCACTTCTCCTTTGTAAGTATGGATTCATACACTCTTCGAAAAAAGGGTTCCAAAAGGGTTCTTCGGTTGTCTCCATAGGAGCAAGGTTATTATAGTTTTATAATTTAATATTCATATTTTTATTTATATTCGTTTTTAGATATTTATTTGAAAATTTGTTTCAGTAAATTTTCAGACTTGATTTACTAGTTTTTATTTAGCTTCAGTTTGATAAAAACATTTCTATTTCGTTTTTAGATGATTTATGTAACGGTTGTCTTCCTCTGACGAGGAGTATGAAATGTCGGACCAATGTGCAGCGTGGTATGTGTTCATGATGTATATTTTACTGAACACTGAAAATACTAAATAACAATGTGAAATAAACGAAAACCGAAACAGTCCTGAAAGGTGCAGAAAACACTAAACAGAAAATAATCACCCACACCTAAAATGGAAAACAGGCTACCTAAGTATGTTTCTCAATCAGAGACAACGATCGACAGCTGCCTCTGAGAACCATACCAGGCCAAACACAGAAATACAACATAGAAAAAAGAACATAGACTACCCACCCCAACTCATGCCCTGACCAAACTAACACAAAGACAAAATAAAGGAACTAAGGTCAGAACGTGACAATTAGTTTTAGTGTTAGGGACAGAAACCCTATTATATTTTTCCCAAAGTTTAAAAGAAAAAACATAATTCATTATGGTTTTTATTTTATATTAGATTTGCAGTCAAAGATAATAGTTTCAGTATAGTTTTCGTTTTTCAAATGTTTTTGGTTTTGGTTTACTAAATTGTTTTTCCAGTTGTATTTTTTATTTTCATTGACTATAATCACCTCGCTTAGGAGAACCCTTTTGAATAACCATTTTTGGTTCCAGGTAGAACCCTTTTTGTTTTCATGTAGAACCCTGGAACCAAAAAGAAGATCCCTTTAGATTCTAGCACCTTTTTTTCTAAGGGTGTATTGGCCATTACTGTACATGACCCTCAAGGGACTAAAATAAATCAATGGTGGGTGACTACTGTGACAACCTAATCTAATGTAATGAGGTTCAGAGTTAAAAGAGTGATTCCAAGCCATGCTTTATAGTAAGGTGCCGTTAGCCAGTATTACTCTGGATGACTTTGGCTGTCCATCAGATTGTTGCTGATGGCTGGGTTCTGATGCTTTCCGTGCCTCTGATCTCTGTGGGTGGATGTCTTCCCTCACTCTGATCTCACAGAGCTGCTCCTATCTAATGTCTCCTGACAAAGTGACGCCTTCCTGATATCAGCCCATCAGTGCTACTGTCTGCAACTTCAATACAGATAAGACATGTACTGGCAACTTGATTATCAAGACAAGCCCCACCCTACACACACACACACACACACACACGCACACGCACACACACACACACACACATGTTTGTTTTACTATCATTGTGGGGGTTAAATAATTGATTCCCATTTATAATGATATTTTCCTTAACCCTAACCCTTAACCTAAACCTAACCCTAATTCTAACCCTCACCCTAATTGTAACCTTAACCCTAAACCTAACCCCTATGCCTAAAATAGCATTTTCCCTTGTGGGGATCGACAAATTGTCCTTGTTTTACTATCCTTGTGAGGACTTCTGGTCCCCACAAGGATAGTAAATCCCCAAAATCACATACACATACACACAAGAGACACATAAGGGTACATGAGCTCCACTTAAGCAATAAGGCCCATGGAGGTGTGGTATATGGCCAATATACTACAGCTAAGGGCTGTTCTTAGCCCTTAACCGGTACCCTGAGGTACCTTATTGATATTATAAACTGTTTACCAACATAATTAGATCAGTAAAAATACGGTCTGATATACCAGGGCAGTCAGCCAATCAGCATTTAGGGCTCGAACCACCCAGTTTATAATCTACTGTATACCACTCTGGCCTATAAAGATTGACTCTGATTGATGTGAGGAAGGTCTTTCCTTAATTAGTGGTAATTGTGACTGAATCATCAAAGCTTTGTACCAAACTGTCAAAAGCTTCTTTCCTTTCAAGGATTGCTAAAGACAGAGATACAGTAATGAGCAAGGTGAAGATTGATTTAAATGTATATTTTTCTTTCTGTTGCTGAAATCTCTCAGCACGGCAGTATCAGCAGCACCGTACGTTCTCAGCCATTTATAACCAGTGGAATTGATGTAGAGCATTTAAACATCTGTGCGCTGTGCTTATTACTTCCCGACTTGTCAAAACTGATGAAAAGACCGTTGAACCTCTCTCTGTGGTTTGGTGTGCCCACGGTGTGATAAATTCACTGTGCAGAAGTTTTTAAAAACCTGGGTTCCCTGTCTTGAGTTCCACGAGCTGTAGTGCACTGGTCTCATATTCCCCTCCACCCTGCCCTCTATACTGAAACAGTGCACCAGGCCACCCATCCCCTGATCTGGCTTTCCTACGTGTTGCAGCAGCTTCCTTTGAGGTTTCCTTTGTATAAGGTTTCAGTGTGGCGTGATGCGAAAAGCTTTCATGCGTTTATTGTGGAGAGAATTGTGTTTTGTCGGTGTGTCTTTCGATGTGCCTTTCTGTCTGTGTGTCCGTTTGTCTGTCACACACACACACATATTCACACAAACAAAATCTGTAGTATATCACGTCTTATAAATATTCCTATTTTGATCCTCCGGATCAAGGTTGTCTGGGCCTCTCCTCATGTTGTGCTCTACGTGTCAACCTCTGTCATAAGGGTGTTGTCTGACAGAATGGTTGATGTTTGCACTTCTTTAGAAGTGGCCTGGCAGTCTGGAACGTGACAGCAGGTCTGCAGACCACTGAATAGAGCCCCGGCACGGTGCGCATGGGGAGAGTCAATTCACCCACCGGAGGGGAAAGAGAAAAGAGGAAAGGGAAGGCCCAGAGAAAAAGGTCAAAGTTATCTCATTGTTGGGAGGATTACGTTTCAGCTGCATGGGTTTATGGAAACAGCATGTGTTGCACGCACACACACACATGCACACACACTCACGCACACGCACACACACACGCACACACACACATGCACACACACTCGCACACACACACACACACTCGCACACGCGCACACACACACACACTGATTACAAGAGTCAATATCTCCAAGAACACCTGTGTTCACAGATCCACAGAGAATAATAGGAAGCTTTGGGTTATGTGCTCATCTTTTTCTTGTATTGACTAGAGCCCCTTCCTGTTCATAGTAGTCAGTAGAAAAGACAGTTCCTACTGCTTACTTTGGTGTCAGTGTCAATGGCCATGCGCTCACTTGTCTGAAAGGTTTACACATCATTAAGTTCCAGAGGCAGGCTGGAACATGCCATTAACTATTGTAATGAGAGCATTAAATATCCCACTGGGAACAGACTTCAGTTCAATGGCTAGTTTTGATTGACATTTGGTTGAGTTGTCAACTAATGTGAAATGAACGTGAAATTAACCACAAATGTCATTGGATTTAGGTTGAAAGTTGGGTGAAAAACAAAATAGAAAATACCCTTATCTTGATGACTTGTAGAAATCCATTCAGTTATCCACAATGATTCAGCATAATCACATTTTGGTTGAAATGACGTGGATACAATGTTAAATTCAACCAGTTTTTGCCCAGTGGGTTATTCTTTATAATACACTATAGGGAGGGTGGGCCTCACTACAGAGGTAATCAAACTACAGAAAAACGCTTCTGTCTTGTTATTTCGTATACTCAGGTTGTTAAAGAGAATGTGTTCTCAATGACCTACCTGGTCAAATAAACACGAAGAGAAGTCTGACACATACAGCAGTTCATGTGTCTCTGTTTGTTATGTGCTGACTCAGCACACTAAGAGAGAGCAGGTCTCACTTCACTAGACAGTTTACAGTTGGCTCTGGTCCTAGTTTCAGTATTGAGTTGAAACTACTTCCTATCCCAACATTATTGTTGTCCCACCCTGCTGTGTACAATAGGAGATCAATGGAAGCGTGGACTGGAGGCTCTTTTTTGTGCTGTGATTAGCAGTGTTTGTTGTTGGGGTGGGGTGAGTGTGTGTGATGTGAGTGTGTGATGCATGTGTGTGTTTGAGCCACAGAGCAGAGTAGTGAGTTATGGCATCCCTTCGTCCTGGCTGTCTGTATGTGGCCGGCGGCTCCGTTTCTGCTCCCTCCCTGGGTGTCTGTCAGGATCCACTCCCTTCACTGAACACATGGCTCCAACACACTGCAGAGCAGAAACACATTTAACAGCAGGGCCTCTATCTCTCAGCTTCTTGTATATTACTATTATATCACAGCATATACTGTAGCTAGACCCCTGAACTCAAAGACACAGACAGAGAATGAGAAAGAATAGGAGTTAAATAGTCTACAACAGGGTTTCCCAAACTATGTCCCGGGGCCCCCCCTTGGTGCATGTTTTGTTTTTTGCCCTAGCACCACACAGCTGATTCGAATAATCAACTCATCATCAAGCTTTGATTATTCGATTATTATCATCAAACTTTGATTATTATCAGCTGTGCAGTGCTGGGGCAAAAACCAAAACGTGCACCCATTGGGGTCCCCAGGACAGAGTTTGGGAAAGACTGGTAGAGTAAATGAAAAAGTAAGGATGAGAAGTGTTTCTCTCTTGTCTTGCTCTCCCTGTCTCCCCTTGAGATTCACAACAAACAAAAACCAAGAATGGGCTGAGTGTCATTTAGAAGAGGATACTAGATTGTGATAAAGGAAAAAGGGAATGGAAACAAGAAAAGTATTATCTTTCCAACAAGAGCTCCTGTATACCCTATGCCCTTGGAATTTGAAAATGATATCTTAATATAGATTTATGGGCAGAGCACCACAAGTATACGCTTCCTGGATCTATGCATCCCTTTCTGGTTATAGCCATTTAGAATTAAATGAGTGCAATTTAGGATACCAAATGAGTTACGGATTCAGCTGGAGAGTCAGATGAGGAAGGGGAGAAATGGTTCCATTGATGGCTCTGTGCCCTGAAGACAAATTCTACCGGTCAAAGGGTCAGGGGGATCAAACTCCTTACAGCACTTAAGAGGTCGCCATGACAAAGGGACAATAATGGACCTGTCACACAACATACACTCCCATATTATCCTTCAGTCTACTGACACTCAAATAAGTGTATAGCGTTTCACATTACACCCGACAACATATTCTCGCCTAGAACTGTGAGAATCACAATGTCATCCTTAGATGTTAGCAAGAGCATAAGTTGACATGGTTGAGCCTACATCCCTTTTCTTGATCAATCCAGGGGGTGTAACAGGAAAGTGAGCAAAGCGCTACCATTAGTCTTTGGGCTGTAGTGGTAGTTTTCCTTGTGTTGCCAGTAGCAGTAGCAGGGAGGAGTGAGCACAAATGATTGATTTGACAGTCTATAACAGATGACCATTCAGAGGGGCTGTCTGACAGTTTAATGAAAGAGAAGCTTCCAGTGGGGATGGCAACAGACAGCTTATCGCATCTATAGGGTGAAAGGTCAGGACAGACTGCTCTATAGTCCTCTGTCCGTCTGGACAGTGACATTTCCTCCAAGAACAAAAGCTCATTTCTCTCCTCTTCCCTTTCATTTCTTCTTCTCTGGTTCATAGGTAGCCTACTCCCCATAATGACATCCTGGATATTAGCATCAGTTGTCAGAATGTGTGTTTCATTACAGAGTTGTGTGACTGTTATTATTCAGATTGGCTCGTTGTTCAATGAGCTTTTATTGAGACTGGCCTTTTAAGTTCCATGTAGATTTCAAACTTTAACATACTTCAAAGATGTATTATACCGTAACAATGCCATTAATATTCAAAATTCTCGCAATACTTCTGAAATTGCCTAGTATGTGGCATGCACATATTATTAAATATTAGGAAAAAACATGTATACATGTATCATCTTTGTCCTACTCAAGATATGTCTGGTGGATCATTTTTAGCTCTCAAGAGTGGATTAAAGGCTTTTAAGGGTAATTTCCTTACAGCTGCAGAGTTTAAGTATGTTTGTGGCTTTCAAATGCGCTTTATGCCCATGAGTCAGGTGCCATTACTGTCAATACAACCCAGAGCCCTTATTATATGCTCTTTACTGTGGGAGGAAGAATGAGAAAGAGAGGAAGACAGAGAGAGAGGAGAGAGACAGAGAGAGGAAGAAAGAGACAGAATGAGAGGGACAGAGAGAGAGGAGAGAGACAGAGAGAGGAAGAAAGAGACAGAATGAGAGGGACAGAGAGAGAGGAGAGAGACAGAGAGAGGAATAAAGAGACAGAATGAGAGGGACAGAGAGAAAGAGAGACAGAGAGAGGAAGAAATAGACAGAATGAGAGGGACAGAGAGAGAGAGAGACAGAGAGAGAGAGAGAGACAGAATGAGAGGGACAGAAAGAGAGAGAGAGAGACAGAGAGAGAGAGAGAGAGAGACAGAATGAGAGGGACAGAAAGAGAGAGAGAGAGAGACAGAGAGAGGAAGAAAGAGAGAGAGAGACAGAGAGGAAGAAAGAGACAGAATGAGAGGGACAGAGAGACAGAGAGAGGAAGAAAGAGACAGAATGAGAGGGACAGAGAGAGGAAGAAAGAGACAGAATGAGAGAGAGAGACACAGAGAGAGAGAGACAGAATGAGAGGGACAGAAAGAGAGAGAGAGACAGAGAGAGGAAGAAAGAGACAGAATGAGAGGGACAGAGAGAGGAAGAAAGAGACAGAATGAGAGGGACAGAGAGAGAGAGAAAGAGACAGAATGAGAGAGGAAGAAAGAGACAGAATGAGAGGGACAGAGAGCGAAGGAGAGAGAAATGATGTTCTACTCTGCTCCATATAAGATAGTTAAAATAAACCTGCACTGCGGAGGGAGGCACTGACTGCACTGGTCTGGCAGAGACTTCTGTCTGGTCACTGCTGACTGGACTGCAGGGTATTGGCTGGTTTGTGTTGCGTGTCTGTCCTTGGCTAGGGGGTCTGGCATCCACCAGTCCACCAGGTAGCGGAGAGATGGGGGGGGCATCTCTTTTATTTAAAAAATATATTTTATTTATAATAGTTTTTCATTTTTCACATACTCCACATACAAACTTATACATAGGAAGAACAACTTACAGACTCGCACAAACAACAACTACATCTCTTCTGCCCAGACCCACATGCTCACACCCCCATTCCGAATGCCTGCATTCATTTTTGCCACATGGCCTTAAATTGGACCAATTAGTTTTTCTCGGTCGCCCATGCTCTTTCAATATTTCAATAATAAGTCATTTGATTTTCATGTTAAAGATGGCAGGTGGATTTACACGTTTTAGTATATGTTTTTGTCAAGATGAGTGATGAGAAGAGAATTGTCCAGCCCATTGGGTGTCTCTCTACACCCCAAAATGCCATGTCTTGAAATATGCAGACAGACGGATTAAAAGTATGTTCACATTCTAATACTTCTGACAGACAATTGTTTTGCTCCGCCCATAACTTTTGGACTTTATAGCATTTCTAGAAAGCATGGACTATTGAGTCATTATTAGTTTTACACTTAAGACATCCCGTTGTGCTGTAGAATTTGTGAATCGTGAATTGTCTCTTGTATAATACATTCTATGTATTAGTTTATACTGGATTAAGTGTATATTTTAGTACACACTTTAATTTGTTAGTTATACTCCTACATTCCCTGCATCTTGTGCCAACATCAGTTCTTTGTCTTGGTTCCAATAGTTTGTCTTTTTTTCTAAGAGATTGTCAGATGGATATGGTCTCTGCAGGGTTTTGTGTATCTTCTCTATCATACGAACATCATTTTCTGACTCAAATAAGATTCCCTTCAGGTCCAAAATATTTCAAATCACAATTTTGTGATACAGTATGTAACTTTTAAGTTTCATGTATTTGGTCAGTTCAAAATGACTGCTTAATTATGTCATGGTTATAAATGTATTTCCTGTTACCAAATCATTTACATTCTCTGTGACTTTAGTTTCCCATGTGGACCAATTTATCAGTGAATTCTGAAAAGCTATCCAAGGATTGTTCCATAAGGTTCGGCTTTTAGGGAGTGATATTGGTTCTTGTAGAATACTGTATGTTTCCTTTTCTTACTTATTGTTATGGTGTTGTTCATGTTCTTAGCTTTATCCTTTGAAAATAGACAAGTAAAAAGATTCTGGGGGTGAGCATGTGCATCTTCAATATGTACACATTGTCCTTCTTTTGTGCATTTAACTATATGTGGCAAGTAAAAGCCTTGGGTAGCGAGTTGATACAATCCCAAGTCTGGAAGTTTATGACCACCCTCAGACTTTTTATTCTAAACTCAGAAAAAAATTAAATGTCCTCTCACCTTCAACTGTGTTTATTTCCAGGAAACTTAACATGTGTAAATATTTGTATGAACGTAACAAGATTCAACAACTGAGACATGAACTGAACAAGTTATACAGACATGACGTGACTAACAGAAATAGAATAATGTGTCCCTGAACAAAGGGAGGTAAAAATCAAAAGTAGCAGTCTGTAACTGGTGTGGCCACCAGCTGCATTAAGTACTGCAGTGCATCTCCTCCTCATGGACTATACCAGATTTTCCAATTCTTGCTGTGAGTTACCCCACTCTTCCACCAAGGCACCTGCAAGTTCCCGGACATTTCTGGGGGGAATGGTCCTAGCCCTCACCCTCCGATCCAACAGGTCCCTGATGTGCTCAATGGGATTGAGATCCGGGCTCTTCGCTGGCCATGGCAGAACACTGACAGTATGGCTGGTGGTAATGTCATGCTGGAGGGTCATGTCAGGATGAGCCTACAGGAAGGATACCACGAGGGAGGAGGATGTCTTCAACGCACAGCGTTGAGATTGCCTGCAATGACAACAAGCTCAGTCCGATGATGCTGTGACACACCGCCACAGACCATGACGGACTCTCCACCTCCAAATCGATCCCGCTCCAGAGTACAGGCATCGGTGTAGCGCTCATTCCTTTGACGATAAACGTGAATCCGACCATCACCCCTGGTGAGCACTTTTTGGCAGTCCTATCTGGTCCAGCGACGGTGGGTTTGTGCCCATAGGCAACGTTGTTGCCGGTGATGTCTGGTGAGGACCTGCCTTACAACAGGCCTACAAGCCCTCAGTCCAGCCTCTCTCAGCCTATTGCAGACAGTCTGATCACTGATGGAGGAATTGTGCGTTCCTGGTGTAACTCGGACAGTTGTTGTTGCCATCCTGTACCTGTCCCGCAGGTGTGATGTTCGGATGTACCGATCCCGTGCAGGTGTTGTTACACGTGGTCTGCCACTGCGAGGACGATCAGCTGTCCGTCCTGTCTCCCTGTAGCTCTGCTTTGCCCTGGCCACATCTGCATGCCTCCTTGCAGCATGCCTAAGGCACGTTCACGCAGATGAGCAGGAACCCTGGGCATTTTTCTTTTGGTGTTTTTCAGAGTCAGTAGAAAAGCCTCTTTAGTGTCCTAGGTTTTCGTAACTGTGACCTTAATTGCCTACCGTCTGTAAGCTGTTAGTGTCTTAACGACCGTTCCACAGGTACATGTTCATTAATTGTTTATGGTTCATTGAACAAGCATGGGAAACAGTGTTTAAACCCTTTACACTGAAGATCTATGAAGTTATTTGGATTTTTACGAATTATCTTTGAAAGACAGGGCCCTGAGTTTATACATTTTATTTGCCCATATAAAAGTCTGTTGTGACAGAGTATACTATTTTAAAGAATGTCTTCGGTGGGGTAATTGGTATTACTGAAAATAAATGCAAAAACTTTAGCAGCCTTGCCATTCTAAAATAGGTTTATTCTACCTATAAGATTCATGGGATAGATTATTCAATTTAATTAGATCAGCTTTCATATTGTTAGGTAATGGAATATAATTATCTTTATATATTTATTGTCACTTATTAAGCATCCTAAGTATTTACTATTTTTGTGGTCCACTTAAAGGCTTGCTGTAGGTCGTGAGATATTGTTTTTATTTTTCCTATTGCCATTATTTTGTGTTTTTTTGGGGGAAACCATGTGTTTGATGAGCTCGATTACCATTCATTTTATTCCATTCCAGCCATTACAATGAGCCCGTCCTCCCCAGTTAAGGTGGAGAGGAGAGAGAAGGAGGAGAGAAGATCACAGGTCTTTGGGGCCAGGCAGGTGGTATAGAAATAGTTCTGGCACTAATGCAACAAGTCACAGTCCATCCCTGTTTGCTCAGTGTGAGAGAGGTTGGCAGCATGTCCCAAAGCCCTCAGATCCTCTCCACATGGTGTGAATGACTTTTATATTTCACCCCAGTCCAGGCTGTTTCACTTGGCTGAAGTTTAGCTCCGTTATGTCTCTCTCCCGGAGGCCATGCTGCAATATAATCCAGACTCTGTTTGATACTGTGTGTGTGTGTTGTGTTTGTGTGTGTGTGTGTGTGTGTGTGTGTGTGTGTGTGTGTGTGTGTGTGTGTGTGTGTGTGTGTGTGTGTGTGTGTGTGTGTGTGTGTGTGTGTGTGTGTGTGTGTGTGTGTGTGTGTGTGTGTGTGTGTGTGTGTGTGTGTGGCCTTCTGGGTCCTGTGGTCTCCCAGAACACATTCTGGCTGATGTCCTTCCTCTCCCTGACCAACACCCTGACAACATCGAACCCACTGCTCAGAGGACAAGCTTATTCAATTATAATTTCCATGTCTCTCCTGATGGGATGGCAGCTATTACTTGCTAAGTTGATTTTCTCCTTCATTCTAGGCTTCCCCTTTTGATATTTGAGATGGTTTGGTTTTGTAGGTTGCTGCATTAGAAATACTATGCCTTCGAGGTGGCTTGTTTCATTTCAGAATTAATCGTGTATTGAATTATATATAGGTCTTTTTCCCCTCACCTCTGCTTTGCTATGCTTCATTGACGTTCTATTGCAGTATTCACTCCTATGAATGGTAGAATCGATCCTTAGTGTTCTTCACAGGGTCTGATCAATAATCACACCATTCGTTTAGTCTGAGAACACAACACATTTTGGAGCCGCGGAGGACTCTGCATTAAAAAAACAGTGGTCAGCATGATGATAACGAATCACAAGTGTGTGTGTGTGTGTTTTGCAGACATCATATATCT
Organism: Oncorhynchus kisutch; assembly: GCF_002021735.2. NCBI lineage: Eukaryota > Metazoa > Chordata > Actinopteri > Salmoniformes > Salmonidae > Oncorhynchus > Oncorhynchus kisutch. The sequence continues at coordinate 62,119,594 of NC_034176.2, forward strand.
TGAAGTTCTCTTTAAAGAGGAACTTTTAAGAGCTTCGAGATCGGCAATGATTCCTTAGTATCCTGTTTCCTGTTTCCTGGGCTGCTCCATCTGTCATAACAGGGCTCCCTCGCTGAACAATAAAATGAATGTGGCCATTAAGTAGCACAGCCATGTGTGAATGTTTCCGAGCATCCTACATTAATAGCTTGTTAAATGTGTTTTTCTTCTTATAGGAGGCATTTCAAATGAGCTGCCAGGCAGATACTGTATGTTGTTGGGCTTGCTTTGTGGAATATGGAGGCACAATACGGTTGGCACTGTGGGGATTACTTCTCATTCCAACGACTGGTAATAATGGACGTTTGAAAGACCAGTGAGAGACGTATCATGTCACAATATAACAACAATAATTGTTTCTTCCCAAAATGTTTTTCTTCCTCCAGCTGAGATGTACTGACTGCATTAGACTGTCATCATTCAGTACGTCAAACTATGTTCCTAGAAGAAAATAATAGTAATAATAGTAAAGATATAAACACCATTGTTGAACCACTTCATTGTTTGGCTTGATTGGCTGCCTGTTACTATAGCAACCATATAGCATACTCTGCATTCTCATACTACAGTCACATTGCAGCCTCCACTTCCCTATACCCTCTCATCTCTATTGTCACTCACACTGTACGTGTTCCTCTTGGCTTCCTGCTGATGTTCATATAATGTTTGAACGTGTTGAAATCCCGGCATAACATGGTTGGCTGTGGCTGAGGAGGGGAGGGGAGAGAACAGGCTACCGCTGCTGCTGCCATTTCCTAAACTAGCTGGGGAGCAATGCTGAGTAAAAAAGCTTGCAGGGAGGAGAAGTGTGAGATAGGGAGGAGGTGTAGCGGGATAGGAGGGAGGTGGAGAGGGGAGAGGAGGGGGAGAGCTGTGCCACACAGGGAGCAGGTGAAGCAGACAGGGAGGTGCACTAGATGAAGTCAATTACACACAGGCACACAGCTGCTTCCTACTGTACTGGTAATGAGTTTCGCCTTTCCACGTCTCCACCCCTCTCTCATTAGCTGGGATGTGGCGACCAAAACATTGCTATGACAAAAGGTTTTTCTTTGGCCCTGTTGCTTTCTATGGACAGAATCCTACCCTCACATTTCCGTGAGATGAAGTTCCATTGTGACAAAAATTCCTGAGAAACAGACAGCCAGCCAGACCTGGAGATGAGCAGGGAGGGCTGTGTTTGAAGGGGTCACCTAAAGCAATTTATGTTTATGGCTGGAGAGAGCAACAGAGATCTTATTTGTTGTGTACTGCGAAGAGGAATTTCAAAGCCTGGGAGCAAAGAATCTATGACAAAATGGCTTCTTGCCTTTGATGAGGTAATGTGAGTATCTCATTCGTGTGCGAATTTCCCCTGTGTTTTAATTCAAATAGAGGCAGCTCTTGATATGGAGACACATACGGTTCTCTGTTTTCTGACATTTCTTGCTCTCTCCAGCCTCATTGTCTCTCTTCCTACCCCCCCCCGTCCCCCCCCGTCCCCCCCCCCCCGTCTCCTGTGGAGGCCTGTGTAGAATGATGGAATGAGCTGCTTCTGAACGGGCCCATGAGGTGTGGCTTTTAGAAAGGCCAACCCCAGTGGGGCCGGAGCCTGTGCCCCACAGAGAAGTGACAGTGAGAGACAGACAGACACACACACAGGATGACAGACAGACAGCCCTGCTGAAAACCACCGTAAAGCTGCCTGTTCATTTGAAATTGGCTACTATAGGGGGCCTATACACACTGCTGTAACAGGCACTTTTACACATCAACCAGGTAAACATGATGTCTACTGGTGGCATATTTTATCTGAAATGATAGTTTGTGAAGAGATAAGAGGTGATCCGTGATTTGGTAGTTGGGTCTCCCAGCTTGCCTGCACTGAGTTCTCCCCTGACAAAGAAGGATGGCTCCACACATCTCTCTCTCTCTCTCTCTCTCTCTCTCTCTCTCTCTCTCTCTCTCTCTCTCTCTCTCTCTCTCTCTCTCTCTCTCTCTCTCTCTCTCTCTCTCTCTCTCTTTCTCAAGATCAGGAGGACACAGGGCTGCAAACACACCAGCATTTGTCACTGGTGAGTGCCAGCCCTCACACGCCCACTGTGTTTCCATGGCCACTTCTCCGAAGGGGTGTGTGGAGAAGGAGGCTTCTCTAGGGGAGTCACTCAGGGCAGCAGACTTATGAGTCTGTCACAATGGGGAAGGATGCTTTACATCACCCTATCTCTCTCTGTCTCCCTCTCTCTGTCTCTCTCGCTCTCTGTCTCCCTGCACTGTGGTGTGTGTGCTCTTTCATTCTTTGTTGCTATGCGTGCTCAAGCAAGCTAGAGCTCTTGTTGTGTTCTTCAGAAAAAGAGGTAACAGTACTTAGTGTTCAATTGTTTCGAGCCCATACCTTTGTGTTCCAAAAGAGTATGACTTTAAAGATGGTACAGACCTTTTGGTTGAGGACAGGAAAACCAGGGGCACGGTCAGGCATTAGCAGACCAACGGTAGCGATAGTGTTATTAGAGAGAGGAGAGATACTGGTTTATTTTGGGCTGCGGGGCAGGGTGACTCATTGAGAGTGACACAACACAAGTATGTGTGAACTGTGTGAAGAGACGTGTTGACAGGGCTGTCATCATTAGCACCCTCTCACAACATTTGTTGGGAATATGGACTCTTTACACCCACTGATGCTGCTGTCTCAGTGGCCAGCTGATGGTTTAATCTAGAACCATGGTGGAAGCCATTGTGGACTCTATACTGCCGTCAGTGGACAGTGTTTGACCCCAACCTGATAGGTCACGCCACCTTTGTTCATAGTGGTCAAAAAGACTTGATTATGTGGTTGTGTTGGAATAACCCCAACTTCGTCACGGACTGTTTCACGGCTTTGTCAAGACTGGTTGTCAAGAATCTCCTGTGCTGCTTGTAGTGTTCCTTAATGGCGAGGAGAGTCTAGTGAAAGACAGTGAATGACAGGAAAAGGGAGGCCACGTCGGGGAGAATCGGATAAGGAACGGTCGATCACCCAACCAACTTTCTGCTCCTGCTTTGTAACTTTGCCAAATCTTGCCAGGTCAAGTTGAAGAAGTCAAGGTTACAGAATGGAACCTGGAATTGTTCATGTGTATGCAGTGAACTGGAAACTCACATTTGTGACAAACCACTAGATTCCCCCACGGCCCTTAGCACTATTGAACGTCTATTTTTCAGACATTTAAACTACTTGGATAACTTTGTCTAATATTGGAGAACTAGTACTAGGATTATCTCAATCACCTTAGTAGTCACCTAAGTAAAAACGGTTGAAATTGCACAATGTGTGTCAACTGCAGTGCAAAATATACAGCAGATATTTGACCACTAAGTTGAGTTACTATTGGATTTAAAGGGATAATCCATTTATCATTTGACAATATTTATCATTTGAATGTGTTGCCCAATGTCTGGTATGACCTCTGTGGATAATGTGATTGTGTGTATTTGTGTGTGTGTGCATATATATGTGTGTGTGTGTGTGTGTACTAGTAAGTGTGTGTGCTGTCCATGCACTTGTGTTTCTACAATATTGTATCTTGTCTCCACACCACTTCATACTATCCTAGTGAAGATGATATATTAGCTTTTTAAAGCGAAAGCAAGTTTGCAATATTTTGGTTACTGCTCAAACAGTGATTCATTGCGATAGATTAGTTCTGCTAGTGTTTGGATCAATAGATTAAATTACACAAACCTCCCAAAAGGCCAATAGTATTCTCTTTTTTTAATGAAAATGCGTAGGAACACTGATACTGTTTTCTCAAAAGCTGATGCACATTGATTTGTGGGGGCACTTTTATAAATTGAGCTCGGCGCTGAGATCAGTGTGTGTGTGTGTGTGTGTGTGTGTGTGTGTGTGTCTGTGTGTGTGTGTGGCAGTCTGACTCACTGAGCTGATGGAGCTGGGTGGTAGTGGGAGGGGGTTTAGGCTTTGCACATGTCTGTTTATCACCTCACACCCAGCCATATTTTCTCAAGATTATCATCCTGTCTCTTAGTATCATTGTGCATGGGCTTCCCAGCTATGGCTTCTCCTATAGCATCTGGCTCATGTCAGTGGACTGTAGATCAGCTCAGCTCAACTCAGCTCAACTCACCTTGTTAACTGGATCCTGGGCTGATGTCCTCTTTGTTACAACAGAAATACAGTAGAGTTGTTCTGTCTTTGTGTGTGTGTGTGTGTGTGTGTGTGTGTGTGTGTGTGTGTGTGTGTGTGTGTGTGTGTGTGTGTGTGTGTGTGTGTGTGTGTGTGTGTGTGTGTGTGTGTGTGTGTGTGTGTGTGTGTGTGTGTGATGTCAGCGTGAACCATGAATGTTATTCCAGCAATAGCACAGCATGGTATACAAGTTGTGTTTTTCACCAGACTTTAAATGTTCATGAACACTATTTCAGCTGACACTCTTTCAGCTGACAGACACTGTCTGCCGGTAACCTAGTTAGTCTGTTTGGCTCGGAATATACAATACTTAGCAGCAGGTGGCTGTTAAATGGGTTGTCAGTCAAAGAGCTATTTTTCTTTAGGAATTCAGAAAATAATGATATTATTTGCACAGTGTATAATGTAGGCTAGGAGCTTGGGAGAAATAAACCAAATGATAAAGAAAAACCTGAGAATCCTCATTTCCCACTACAGTATAATAGTGTTTGGTCACAAGACCGTCGATATTTCTTGGAAAGGAGCATCTAGATCATTGTGTACTTTCACCAACCTGTGAAGTTTGTCATAATTTATTTCATCTGTAGTCTAATAAACTGCATGGTTTCCTGAGTCGTAGTGGAAGAACCACACAACATTTCATCACGTGCCTTCAAGTTTACTTTGATATGATGGTTGTTATATCAATATTTGTGCATAAAGGCGTTTCCACCGCCATTTCTCGCATAATTCATTTTACCGACACAAAAAGATACCACCATGTTGAACAAACAAATTATCTGTCTGCATTTATAAAATGATATGGAAACTTCCTATTTCCATCACATTTTTATACGGTATGACTTTACCCACATATCAACTGTGGATGGAAGCGTGGTTATTGATACACAAAGACTGTGAACCGGTATTTAGCCTTCAGACAAATGGTCACAGAGTCCAGTCAGACCAGCAGTGAGAGCTAAATGCTTTTACAATGTTTTTGACAATGGTTTATTGGTGGGAATTTAGTCATTATTGACACATTACTAATAAATTACAATAAAATCGTTTTTAAGTAGTATTGATAATAATGACTAGATTGTTGTTTGTTAAGATGTGTGTGAAGATATGAGTGCCCTTGTATCTGTCCACAATACTGTAATGCTGTCTGAGTGAGAGAATCAATTAAATGACTTGATGGAGACCTATTAATAGTGAAAAGATCAAATAAATAAATGTCTAAAATCACATCTTGGCTACCCTGCTGTGCCGTTGCCTGGTTGACATATGTAGAGACACACACACACACACACACACACACACACAGGGACACACAGGGACACACACACAGGGACACACACACTAACAGACACACAGGGGGGGGGGACACTTAACGCACACACAGGGACACAAACTCATACAATGACTTTAGCTTGTTATTTAAGATTTGTGTGCGGCAAGGAATGTGCTTATAACTTTAAGTTTATGAAAAATATCTCCTTCGTTTAGCCCAGCCCACCCCTTCGGCCTTAATAGGCTATTCTGTTAGCTGGTCCAGTGAATGGCATTGCTTGTGGATAGTGATACACACTCAGGAAGGACAGAATCCCTGCTGTCTGTCTCTAACACAGCAGCCCTGCTTTTAGGAACACTACCTATAATTATAATAAACTGTAATTAGCGTGGCTGTGAGAGCCCTTGCCGCAGATACATTAGTGGCCTCTTCTGCGCTAGGGCACATTGCTCTTTAGTGTTCTGTCTGGAGCGTGGTCAGTAATGAAATGATACATATGTTGACAAGGAAGCACACCACAGGCCAAAAGGGGTCATTAGTGAGTTTATAATCGTTTTGAAGGATGTTATATAAGGCCACCGTTAATGACAAGGCTGATCGCTCCTTTCCTGTTATTCTCCTCAGTTGACACAGTGAAAAACCAAGAGAATCTTATTTTTCAGTTTCTCCAGTCTCGAAATATAAGTCCCTTGTTGTGCGGCCTGAGGCTCAGAGAGATAGTAGTTTGAGACCTCAAAGAGATAGTAGCTAGTTTAGACAGAGGCTGTTAGGCGTGGTGCTGTCCTGTGCTGTTCAGCGTGTTTACCGGACGCTTCAGGGGATCCAAATGAGATTACATTACTGTCAGATTACATGTTTAGAATTCACTCTATTCATTGGTTAACCAGAGTAAAGCGAGAGCAGCAGCAGCCTCAGTGAAATAACTAGAGACATCGTATGTGGCTTGGGATTCCCGAAGTTAAAAGAAAACCCTAAAACCAAAACCAAAATGTCTCTGAAATACCCACACACCAAGCAGCACCACAGGGGCAGACATTTGACCAAAACAATCGTTTAAGTGCAGTTTTTGCTTCTCTGCCACTATTGAAATTGGACCCCAATGAAAATATAAGACATTCCCTGCAGTATCAGTGATTTATGATTTTAGAGCTATTGAGGGGAAGATTAAATCACGAACATTTTTTTTTTTACCTTTATTTTACTAGGCAAGTCAGTTAAGAACAAATTCTTATTTTCAATGACGGCCTAGGAACAGTGGGTTAACTGCCTTGTTCAGGGGCAGAACGGCAGATTTTGTACCTTGTCAGCTCGGGGATTTGAACTTGCAACCTTTCGGTTACTAGTCCAATGCTCTAACCACTAGGCTACACTAGGCTACACAATCAATGATTTTCATTCATTTTTAAATGTCAATGGTTACATCACAACAAGCATGGTATTTATTTTTTATAGCTTTATAGCTAGATCCTAAGCTAGTTTGTTTCTAACACATTTACATGATGTATAAATTCTGGTTAGGTTTCCCACTACGGTTTGGAAGTTTTCAATAACCTTGTAGTTGACCCGCCCTGTGGCAACAAACATGTCTATGGTACAGTGTACAGTATAGCCGTTCTAAACCCTGTAATCTGCATACATTTACCATATATTAACATTCACAGCGGAGTGTGTGTGTGTGTGTGTTTGTCACATGATCAACCCTGCACATGACACTGAATGTTAACACCTTCCTGAGGCCCCTGGAGCTCTTCTGCTCCACAGGTAACAACTCTGTGTGCTACATGCCATTATAGAAACTACAATTACATAGGTGCAAGCAGGGCCATATAAAGGTGTACAGAGTGCAGTATGCACTCTGGGTGCCTTAAAAGGAACCAGTCAATTTGTCCCTTTAAGGAGATAGCTTTTGAAGTGCTGTCTAATCTTAACTTTAGTTGAACTTACTGATAGCATTATGTGATTGTTACGCGATTCAGTAGCTTCCTGAATAAAAATATTTTCTTTCTATCAGCACATGTACTCTCACACACAAACATGTTGACATTTATCATAAACACAGTAGACTATAATGGTATGGGGGTTGTAAATGGGGCTGTGAGAACTCTGTGTTCCACCTCATAAACTTGATCCTTTACCCACAGCGGTAGCATTATATACTACTTGGCTCTCGGTAAAGCCGCAATTTTACAGTCAAAACACCAGGGAAACGGCTCTGGTCAAATTGCTGCTCAACTCTGCAACAACGAGAGGCTCTTAAAACCAACTCCCTAGGAGAGGCTCAGTGTTTTACAGAACACCTAAAGTAATAGACTTGCATGGGTACCTACCTACCAACCTACCGTAGACCTGTGTCCTCTCCTCAAAGCACATCTAGCACTGCTTCCATCCAGAGCTCAAACAGCCCAATTGTTGGATTCTGTAAACAAATGAAATTAGTTTCTCCTCCACAACTTCTCCCTCTCCTGTGCTTCAGGCAGTTCAGTGTACCTGCTCTGCTGTGCATTCCGAGCTACCGTGGTGGGCGGTAGAGGTAGTGGCCTAGGGTCCACAGTGTGTGTGAGGACATGAAGGAGTGAGGGCGAGGGAGAGGAGAAGAGGGGAACAGAACAACAGTAGGCCTGGCTGTGTCCTGTGGGTGAAGGAGTGAGGGAGGGAAAGGTAGAATAGAGGAGAGGAAAGGAGAGGAACAGAACAACAGCAGGCCTGGGTGTGCCCTGTGGGTGAAGGAGTGAGGGAGGGAAAGGTAGAATAGAGGAGAGGAACAGAACAACAGCAGGCCTGGCTGTGTCCTGTGGGTGAAGGAGTGAGGGAGGGAGAGGTAGAATAGAGGAGAGGAACAGAACAACAGCAGGCCTGGCTGTGCCCTGTGGGTGAAGGAGTGAGGGAGGGAAAGGTAGAATAGAGGAGAGGAAAGGAGCGTAGATGAAAGGAGAGGAACAGAACAACAGCAGGCCTGGGTGTGCCCTGTGGGTGAAGGAGTGAGGGAGGGAGAGGTAGAAGAGAGGAGAGGAACAGAACAACAGCAGGCCTGGCTGTGCCCTGTGGGTGAAGGAGTGAGGGAGGGAAAGGTAGAATAGAGGAGAGGAAAGGAGCGTAGATGAAAGGAGAGGAACAGAACAACAGCAGGCCTGGGTGTGCCCTGTGGGTGAAGGAGTGAGGGAGGGAAAGGTAGAATAGAGGAGAGGAAAGGAGCGTAGATGAAAGGAGAGGAACAGAACAACAGCAGGCCTGGGTGTGCCCTGTGGGTGCTGCCGCCTGTCGCTTCCCCTCTAATCTCCTCTTCACGGGGCCTGTCCCATCCTCTCAGCTCCTGCTCAGTGTGGGGGGTGATGTGTAAGTGAGAACATTACCCTACTCACTGATGGATCAGCCCCCCTAACCACTGGGCCTGTTTGTGTGTGTTTGTGTGTGCGTGTCCACAATGAAACACAGCGGCTCTGTGAGTCTCTTGTGTTATGTGGTTAGTTCTATCATGAGGCCTTGATTGGGCTCTGCGACTCACAGAATAACTCAGTGACTGACTGGCTTTCATCTCCGCGCCTCTGGATGCCAGCTGCGATGGTAGTCATTATTTAGATGCGTTAGATGTGTTCGCTCTGTGATGAGAAAGAATGTCCCGCCCGTACAGAATCAAAAATAAACGTCAGAAACTGCTCAGGTTTTGTGAAGATATGTCCCCTTTTTACTGCCACCCATACTAGAACATAATAATCATGGACAACACATTGTTGCGTTGATTCCGCAGGTTAGTGATTCAGATAGATCAATCCAGACTTTGTGAGAGCGGATGGATGCAGTCATTCAATCATGGAAGATGATGATGGCTCGGCTGTTCCCTGCTAATTGCGTCTTGAAGCCATCAGTCAGCCACCACTTCCCTGTAAATTACTGGGTCCTGTTCTTTTTAGATGTTTGTTTAATGAATTACAAAATGTGTGTGTGTGCTGAGGAAAAACACTGTATTTCCAACCGGGCTTTCTGCTGTGTCACGTCGTACTTGGTTGCAAACAGAGTAATGAAGGATCAATCGAGATGGTGTTTCATCAGAGGAAGAGCAGAGAGAGAGGAAGAAAGCCCTTTTGGCTCAGATAGAATAGGTATTATTGAAGGATTGATTCCTGGTGTTTTGGTCCAACTTGGCAAACCCATCATTGTTATCAAACGCTGCCTGTCCTCCACAGCCACTTTGGGTGGTGAAGGACGTGTTGCACTGTACAGGCCCTGGGATGAGAGAGAGAAAGACAGAGTGGCCCTCCAACACGACGTCAATGCAGTTTCCTTAAAGCCTATAAACATACATCACAACATGTTCTACAGCACAGAGACTATGTGAGATGGCCTTCATTTAAAGGAGATAGACCCATGGAGTCGGTAGGATTCATTTTACAGCGTGGCTCTGACCGGTCAGAATGAACGCCTGATTCAGCTGTTTTAGCACTAGTATCACCCTATTGGTCAATTACAAAGAAGGTCCAGATGAAATTTGACCAGCTCACTTCACGCCAGATTTTTCCCGTTGGACCCAGGATGCTGCCTCCGGCTCTAACCAGTAGGCTGCCAGCCGCCCGGTTGTCGTCTGCTCTACAGGTTGCGCCTGAGCAATGTGTCTTACTGAGTCCTGTATACTCTTCTGGGAACTTCAGCCACTCCTTCAGAGCTATGGTGTTCTGTTCATCGTTTAGTCTTGAAAAGACACAGTGATTGAAAATGATTCAAGGCCGGTCAGCGCACACACAACCACAAACAAGCACACACACACACACACACACAGACTCAACCGTTTACATCTAAGTATAAGCGAGAAAAAGTAGATATCTCCCCTGGTGTGGAGTGAGTTACATCATATGCTGTTAGAGCAGTATCATTGATCACTAGACTATTTAGCCGGGGTATTCAACTCTTACCCAATGACGTCTGGAGCCTGCTGGTTTTCTGTTCTACCTAACCATAATTGCACACACCTGGTGTCCCAGGTCTAAATCAGTCCCTGATTACAGGAGAACAATGAAAAAAAGCAGTGGAACTGTCTTCGAGAACTGGCCACAACTTTAAAAGAGTATAGGAATGCCATTATATACTGAACAAAAATATAAAAGCAACATGCAACAATTTCAAATATTTGACTGAGTTGTATGTCATATATGGAAAATAGTCAATTGAAATAAATTCATTAGACCCGAATCTATAGATTTGACATGACTGTGCAGGGGTGCAGCCATGGGTGGTCCTGGGAGGGCATAGGCCTACCCACTTGGGAGCCAGGCCCACCCACAGGGCAGCCAGGCCCAGCCAATCAGAATGAGTTTTTTTCACAAAAGGGCATTATTACAGACATAAAAACTCCTCAGCCCCCACGCCCCCCCCCCCCCCCCCCCCCCCTTTTACTGTCCCCAGCACAAGGTTCACCTGTGTAATGATTATGCTGTTTAATCAGATTCTTGATATGCCACACCTGTCAGGTGGATGGATTATTTTGGCAAAGGAGAAATGCTGAGTAAGAGAGATGTAAACAAATTTGTGCAAGAAATTTGAGAGAAACACGTTTTTTGTGCGTATGGAAAACTTGTGGGATCTTTTATTTCAGCTCATGATTCATAGGACCAACACTTTACATGTTGTGTTTATATTTTTATTCAGTATAGATCATCCTCACCATTTACTAACTGTACATTCATACTCTCTCTCTGTGATCTTGTTTATGGCGAATCAGTTGATTGGTCCAGTTACATAGCTGTTTGTTTGTTCTTCCTCCATATGTTTAATTTAATAGGACATTGACTTATAGTCTGTTCTACAAAGTCCTCTGTTGTATGTAGAGTTCTAAAGTACAGAGGCTGTTGGATAATTGAATGGTAAACAGTAGTGGCATGTTTTGACGAACCCCACATATTCTCCCCCACATCAAAGCAAGGCCCTGTTCAAATGAGACATCTCTCAGGTCCAGCTTTAGTTCTGTGGCTGACATGACAGGGTCCTCTAACAGTACTGGCCTCGGAGTAGTTTTGATCTTGGGAAAGAAGAGACAGAGAGATCATGGAAGTAATTGCGAGTGCCAGGGGACATCCCCTATCTAATGCAATCTGCCTTTCTCCTGGCCTGCAATTATCAAGAAGGACAGACTAGAGCAGTGCTCCCTGTGCTCCCTGTCTGTTGCCTGTGCCGTCTGTAGGCCAGGCCAGCGACATCAGCAGGAATGTCATGCAGCAGGTCAGTGACATGCAGGTAGAGGGGCTGCTAGACACAGATGATGGTGATGATGTTGTTGGGTTGTTTGTTTGTTTGTTTGTTCCCGTTGTGGTGATGAGAATTAGATTGTAATGTTAGCCTTTCTCACACTGTGGTCAGCTAAGCCTGGTTTAGTGATGATGATGATGCTGCTGATGATACTGATTCTGATGATGTTGACAATGACAATAGCATCACACTCGTCAGTGCATGATCAGAGAAGATTTTAGACACAGGATTTCTAAAGGAATATTTCTGAATTCAGGAGCTTTTTGTTTAGATCTTCATTATTATGTATAAAACGCTCCAAGGAAATCTATTTAGGCTGTCACTGGTTAATGCTGATTGGTAGTTTCTACAATTAAGTATTTTTGCAATTAGACAAAAGCAGACTAACTTTTTTTATTTTTTTATCACCAATCGCTTCTCTGTTGGAGTTGATTCAGCAGGGATACATCTGTTACTGCAATTGGTGGATGGAGAGAATGATTTGATATGTGAGTAAACAACAGAGAGAGAGAGGAAGAAGAGGGATAAGACGAATAAAGGGTGAGTGGGGTAGAGAGTGAGATGCCCAGCCCCCAGGCATTGCCTGACAACCTACTGTTGTCCCCCTGTTTCCATGGCAATGACGACAGGGTGCCTAAAGTGGAGGGATATGGGAAGGGGCTGGGGGAGGGGAGAAAAGGAGAAAGAGAGAGGAAAATAAAGAAAATGTGAATGCTTGTAGTAGAAGGATTGGAAGAGGGGTAAAACAAGCTCTGCCAAGCTATCTTTTAGAGCACCATTTTAGAGCACCATTTAGCCATATATAGCTTTGCTTTTGTCTTGGACAGTCCCATTCCCCATCACATAGACATCTCAATAAAGAGTAGTGGCCTCCCTGGACAAAAGGTTGAGAGAGCTGTTCAGGGCTGTAGTTTACGTAGATAGCAGCACTAATGTTCTTGTCGTATTCTCAAGAGGCACTAGAGAAGGATGGAGGACAGTGAGAGGGGTTAGAGCGAGAACACACACCTCTCACCCCCATTCATAGAACATCAGCAGAGAAGGACTTCTGAAGGTCCGAACAGAACTGCTCATGCTGTCATCAGACTAAAGGTTCACTGTGATGGTTGAATTCACCTTCACTGTGCTTAATAACGTTAACCTCCTCAATCTCATGGTGATGTCATGCTCCATTTTACAGCCTCACTGAATGATCTCCTCTCAGATCCTGACTCTTGTGTGTGTGAATATTTGAGATGGAAACCATGTTTATTTTTTATGGCAAACACAATGCCCTGAGAAAGGTGTACCGGAATTTGGGTTTAGAAGATGTTTGCTCAAAATTGTGTCATCTGAGCTCATCTCTGAATTGGGATTAAAGTGCTCACTCTGATTGACTAGAGAGCTCTACACATTCATGAGATGAAAGCAACTGCTGCCTCCTCCCTGGCTGTGGGCTCTCCACTGATCACACAGAGGCAGTAGACATCAAGAGTGTCACCCCTTTTAAAGCAGGCCTCGCTTAGACATCCATTTAATTACTAGACTGCTCCATTTAATTAAGGCGGGGCGGTGAGTTTCTCCTGACACATCCAATTCAGCCCTGGATATACATAGGCTCAGCAGCTACTCAGCAGCTAGGATTTACACACACACACACACACACACACACACACACACACACACACACACACACACGACAGTTTGGCAAGGAAGGGAATGTTTTTAGTAAGCTTTTTCCTAGCCAAAGATAAATGAGGGGAGAGTGGATTAACTGTTACAGCAGAAGTGGAGGTAAGAGATGCACAAGCTCTTCAACACCTGTGTGTGGCCAGGAAACTGAATGTTAGATGGAAACTGAATGTTAGATGGAAACTGAATGTTTGATGGAAAGAATATCAGTTTGTGTTGAATATATGCTGAGCTTGTATGATGGTAGATTATGAAAATGCAGTATCTACTGCAGGGCTCTGTTCCCGGAGAAATACCGTCCTGTAGGTTTTCGCTTCAACCCCACTCTAGCGCACCTGATTCTAATAATTAGCTGGTTGATAAGATGAATCAGGTCGGTTACATCTGGGGTTGGATTGAAAACCTACAGGAGGGTAGCTTCCTAGGAACAGGGTTGGAGAGCCCAGATCTACCTTGTATAACCAGGGTGTTGCCTTGTAGGTGAGAGGAGAAACACTTAGCCAGGAAGCCCCAACCACTAGAGCTCAGTAGCTAAACATCATGACTACTGAATATGACACGGGAGGTAGGAGGTAGAGGTAGTGGAGAACATCATATGATCTGATAACCCAGGGTAGTCTTACTGCTACCTTTTCACCATGCTGGCATGGCCTCCTCCTTTTCAAGCAGCAGGTTTCTATTGGACAGGATCCAACATTCTTGTCATCCAGTCCACCACTCTAGACCACCTGCTGTCCACCATGCTGCCCAGGGCTGGACCAGTGACCTTGGACTTACCATGTGACCCAGAAGGCAGTAAGTAGTGTCAACAATCAGAGAGAGCAGCATTTTACCTGATGACATAAACAGCAGAAAAACATGATTTCACAGATGACAAAGACAATAACACGGAGTGCAATCTGTCTTGACGAAACAGAACATCATAACACAGGGGTCAGAGGTCAGGGAGCATCATAACACCAACCTCCACTCGCTCCAGATGGACAGCTCAACCACAGGTGGTGTGAAACTCAGTAAGCTTCACACTGAGAGGAGATTGTTCACATGCACCTCACTTTCCCCCTGCGATATGTCACAAAGCAGTTCCAGAATCACCCTATCGCACTATAATAGGTGTGGAAGCAATATAAGAGACTATTGCTTCATTACATCCTAATTGTGATAGCTGTGTATGGAATCTGTAACAGGGCTGTGATGTGGGTGTTTGTGAGTGTGTGTTTGTGTGCGTGTCTCTCTCTCTCTCTCTCTCTCTCTCTCTCTCTGTGATGAGTTTGGATGCTTGCATCACATTGGATGTGAGTGAGATTTCGTGCACCCCCCACAGCTTTGAGGTTGATAGAAAATCATTATGGATCTTGGCAAGTGGCCGGCGGGTGGTTGCCTAGGAAACCTGACTGTCTGTCGGTGGCTCCCTTCTTCCCATGTGTCTTGGTGACCTGAGGTATGTGAAATGCCCAGACTTTAAGACCTTCACTCGGAGTAATGTGTGCTTCGATGGGTGGCAGGGGGTCTTGCCTGAATGAATGAGATTAAATAAAAACCTGTTAGAAACATAGAATCCATGATGCACGCTGCTCTGTGTGATGTTTACCAGCACTGTGGAGACTTTATTGTAGAAAACAACCATCTTCCACTGGCAGCCAGCGTGTTATTATCATGCAGGTGATTGCAGATGACATGGTTTATCATTGTCGTCTGCCTTGTTTTAGTGGGATTGGCTGAGCCCTGTTCACAGTGAGGGGGCCCCAATGCTGAATGGGGGCGGGGCATTATGTGAGGCACAGGGAGCGTGGAGGGACAGTCAGGGGGGGGGGGGGGGTTGATAATGTCCACTCTTATGTTGTTATGCTGTAAACCATAACCACAGCATTCCAACAGCCCTCTCCATCCCTACCCCTGCCGTCGCCATCCACAGTTCCATCATTACAGCCTCATCACCACCATGCCTATCTCTATGTGAGAGAGAGAGAGCAGTGACCTCGGACAGGCCAGTGACTGCAGGGGGCATGCTCCTCATGATTATTCCTGTTCTCCACTGATGCCTGGGGGTATAGGGTGCTGTAATCACTGCCCCCCCCCCCCTTCCTCCAACTCCCACAGTCAGCTCAGGGTCAATTATCATAACAGTACTAATGGGAAAGCCTGGGAGAACACATCATGAATAGTCGTGGGCTCTGGGCTGGGGGGTGTGAGATTAACGCTTGCACTGCTGTGGGGTCAGCCCTATAAGAGGGTCCAGAGTTGTGTCCTGCAATGTAAAGGAGATGGAGGGTAGGGGTGTGTAGGTGTAGAGGAGCGTGTAGGTACAGTATATAGGAGTGTGTAGGGGTGTCTTTACACTAGTTGAGTTTCTGGAGCATCAGCATTTGTGGGTTTCGATTACAGGCTCAAAATGGCCAGAAACAAAAACCTTACCTCTGAAACTCGTCAGTCTATTCTTGTTCTGAGAAATGAAGGCTATTCAATGCGAGAAATTGCCAAGAAACTGAAGATCTCATACAACGCTGTGTACTACTCCCTTCACAGAACAGCTCAAACTGGTTCTAACCAGAATAGAAAGAGGAGTGGGAGGCCCCGGTGCACAAATGAGCAAGAGGACAAGTACATTAGTGTGTCTAGATTATAGATGGGCTATGTACAGGTGCAGTAATCTGTGAGCTGCTCTGACAGCTGGTGCTTAAAGCTAGTGAGGGAGATAAGTGTTTCCAGTTTCAGAGATTTTTGTAGTTCGTTCCAGTCATTGGCAGCAGAGAACTGGAAGGAGAGGCGGCCAAAGGAAGAATTGGTTTTGGGGGTGACCAGAGAGATATACCTGCTGGAGCGCATTCTACAGGTGGGTGTTGTTATGGTGACCAGTGAGCTGAGATAAGGGGGGACTTTTCCTAGCAGGGTCTTGTAGATGACCTGGAGCCAGTGGGTTTGGCGACGAGTATGAAGCGAGGGCCAGCCAACGAGAGCGTACAGGTCGCAGTGGTGGGTAGTATATGGGGTTTTGTGACAAAACGGATGGCACTGTGATAGACTGCATCCAATTTATTGAGCAGGGTATTGGAGGCTATTTTGTAAATGACATCGCCGAAGTCGAGGATCGGTAGCATGGTCAGTTTTACGAGGGTATGTTTGGCAGCATGAATGAAGGATGCTTTGTTGTGAAATAGGATGCCAATTCCAGATTTAACTTTGGAATGGAGATGTTTGATGTGAGTCTGGAAGGAGCGTTTACAGTCTAACCAGACACCTAGGTATTTGTAGTTGTCCACATATTCTAAGTCAGAACCGTCCAGAGTAGTGATGCAGGACGTCAGGCAGGTGTAGGCAGCGATCGGTTGAAGAGCATGCATTTAGTTTTACTTGTATTTAAGAGCAGTTGGAGGCCACGGAAGGAGAGTTGTATGGCATTGAAGCTCATCTGGAGGGTTCTTAACACAGTGTCCAAAGAAGGGCCAGAAGTATACAGAATGGTGTTGCCTGCGTAGAGGTGGATTAGAGACTCACCAGCAGCAAGAGCGACATCATTGATGTATACAGAGAAGAGAGTCGGACCAAGAATTGAACCCTGTGGCACCTCCATAGACTGCCAGAGGCCCGGACAACAGGCCCTCCGATTTGACACACTGAACTCTATCAGAGAAGTAGTTGGTGAACCAGGCGAGGCAATCATTCGAGAAACCAAGGCTATCAAGTCTGCCGATGAGGATGTGGTGATTGACAGGGTTGAAAGCCTTGGCCAGGTCAAGGTTCAGGTCAAAATGAGTTTTAAAACTGGAAAGTTCTCTGCACACCATGACAAAATGTGTAGAATTGCAGGAAATTAGTTTTAAACCTGCTAAATGTTCTCTACACCAACAAGAGGGGTGTGAACAGTTTATGTCATGAACAGTGCTTGTGCCCATAGAAATAGACGTGGCGTGCACGGGTGCAGTGGGGGCACTGGATGTTCCCCAATGCTGTAAGGGGGGCCTGAGTAAAAAGGTTTAGGAACCCCTGTATTAGAGCTCCATTTCCAATAGCTTTGCTTTTGTCTTGGACAGTCCCATTACCCATCACATAGACATCTCAATAAAGAGTAGTGGCCTCCCTGGACAAAAGGTTGAGAGAACTGTTCAGGGCTGTAGTTTACGTAGATAGCAGCACTAATGTTCTTGTTGTATTCTCAAGAGGCACTAGAGAAGGATGGAGGACAGTGAGAGGGGTTAGAGCGAGAACACACACCTCTCACCCCCATTCATAGAACATCAGCAGAGAAGGACTTCTGAAGGTCCGAACAGAACTGCTCATGCTGTCATCAGACTAAAGGTTCACTGTGATGGTAGAATTCACCTTCACTGTGCTTATTAACGTTAACCTCCTCAATCTCATGGTGATGTCATGCTCCATTTTACAGCCTCACTGAATGATCTCCTCTCAGATCCTGACTTGTTTGTGTGAATATTTGAGATGGAAACCATGTTTATTTTTTATGGCAAACACAATGCCCTGAGAAAAGATTAAAATAATTCTCATCTATATTATTCGTAGTCGTCTATTTACCACCACAGACCGATGCTACCACCAAGACCGCACTCAACCAACTCTGTAAGGCCATATGTAAACAAGAAAATGCTCATCCAGAAGCAGTGCTCCTAGTGGCCGGGGACTTTAATGCAGGCAAACTTTAATTAGTTTTACCAAATCTTTACCAGCATGTCACATGTGCAACCAGAGGGGAAAAAATCGAGACCACCTTTACTCCACACACAGAGATGCATACAAAGCTCTCCCCCACCCTCCATTTGGCAAATCTGACCATAATTCTATCCTCCTGATTCCTGCTTACAAGAAAAACCTAAAGCAGGAATTACCAGTGACTCGCTCAATACGGAAGTGGTCAGATGATATGGATGCTACGCTACAGGACTGTTTTGCTAGCACAGACTGGAATATGTTCGGGCATTCATCCAATGGCATTGAGGAGTATACCACCTCAGTCATTGGCTTCATCAATAAGTGCATTGATGACGTCATCCCCACAGTGACCGTACGTACATATCCCAACCAGAAGCCATGGATTACAGGCAACATCCGTATCGAGCTAAAGGCTAGAGCTGCCGCTTTCAAGGAGCCGGACACTAATCCGGATGCTTATAGGAAATCCCACTATGCCCTCAGACGAACCATCAAACAAGGAAGGCGTCAATACAGGATTAAGATTGAATCCTACTACACCGGCTCTGACGCTCGTCGGATATGGCAGGGCTTGAAAACTATTACGGACTACAAAGGGAAACCCAGACGTGAACCCAGTGACGCGAGCCTACCAGATGAGCTAAATGCCTTTTATGCTCGCTTCGGGTCAAGCAACACTGAAGCATGCACCAGAGCACCAGTTGTTCTGGATGACTGTGTGATAACACTCTCGGTAGCCGATGTGAGCAAGACCTTTAAACGGGTCAACATTCACAAAGCCAGATAGATTACCAGGACGTGTATTCAAAGCATATGCGGACCAACCTCTCCCTGACCGAGTCTGTAATACCTACGTGTTTCAAGTAGATCACCATAGTCCCTGTGCCCAAGAAAGCGAAGGTAACCTGCCTAAATGATTACCGACCCGTAGCACTCACATGAAGTGCTTTGAAAGGCTGGTCATGGCTCACATCAACAGCATCCTCCCGGATACCCTAGACCCACTCCAATTTGCATACCGTCCCAACAGATCCACAGATGACGCAATCTCAATCTCACTCCACACTGCCCTTTCCCACCTGGACAAAAGGAACACTTATGTGAGAATGCTGTGTAGGAGTGTGTATGGGTGTGTAGGTGTGTAAGAGTGTGTACAGGCTGCAGCGTGCATAAACGCTCCAGACTGGAATGTGGCCTGGGGGGCAGACAGACAGGAGAGGGGGCTTGGGGTCAATGACATTCCGAACAAGGGATCTAGGAGGGCTTATTGGGTTTTGTCTTCCAAAAAGCATTGTTTTACTTTTCTGTTCAGTTGGTGGACTGCAAATAAAATACATTGTTGATACTTGTGTTGTGGAAGGCTTATGATTGATCACAATGTGTACTGTTCAGGATGTCAGGGTTGTTATGCTGTGCGGTGTGTGTGTGTATGTGTGCATGCGTGCGTGCGTGTGTGGCTGTCAGAGTGTAGTACATTCTTTCATGTCTCTGTGTGGCACAACCTGTGATGAGTTGCTTGGAAATCTTTCATTCCATTTCAGTAGCCATTTTTTTGGGGTGTGCATATGTATGTGTTATACGCGCCAGAGTTGTTGGCTCAGTTGATGGGTGTGGCCAGTGTGTCTGTTGGTGGCTATGTGTAAATGCTGTGCTTTGTTTTGTGTGGGTAAGGGGGTTGTTGTTTATCTCTGGATGGTAAGCTATACACTGTAGGGACCATGTAGTGAAGCCAGATGTGGGAGAGAGAGAAGAGAGAGGCTATTCTCTCCTGATGATAGACAACACTAAACAACAGGAGTCTGATTGGAAGCCATCTCAATACAGAAGCCTTTAATGGTAGGATGCAGGAATCGATGGCCCTGATTTTGTATAGCTAATGAGAGCAGATTTGGGTATTTCATGGATAATTTGCTCCTTTTAGAGAATACGTTGTTTTTATATTAATAACAGTCAGTTGAGAATGAGATTGATTGATTAGCTCATTTGTGTGTCCCCTTTTGAACTCAAAGTCCACAGTGTGTATAAACTGTAGCAGGGCAGAAGTGAAAGAAAAGGAGCTGGTGAGTTGAGCTGAATAGGTGGCCAGGCCTCAGTGACTACCGTGGTAAAGTGTCTTAATCCTTTTCCCAGTGCAGCGGAGAGAGGAATCCCTGCGTGATTGACACAAAGCTATCACCGGCAGCCCTCTCCATATCACCTCTCAGACAGCCACAACCATAGCTACAGCCTCTGCTCCAGCCAGACTCAATCCAGAGTTTAGCAGCTCCACTAGCCCCTAAAGCCTGCCTGACTCCTTCCCCCCCCCCCCCTTCTCCAGGGGACCAGAGTTGTTTCACTCTCAGACACCCAACTTCCTGAAGTTTCCCCTTATTACTAGCTTTCAGAGTAGAGACAAGGCTGAGTGGATTCTCTACTCTACCACTGATATCTCACCAGTTAAGAGTGTTAGCTAATGAATGTTCCCTTCGTCCCCTGGAAGAGGGGTGCCATGACAACTAAGCTCTATGGAAATAAAAGTGAAACTTAACTGTGTTGCCGCGGTAATAGCCATCCATTCAGGTGCTCCTGGGTTCTTTATGTGGTATCAGAGGTTGACGGGGGCTGTTTGGAGATCAGGTGTGTGAGACGGTTACGGTGTTGCTCTGGACCAGAGGTGTCTGTGCTAAAGACAGGAGCAGAGGAGAGGAGCTGATCTCTGTGTGTCTGCTGTCTGGCACAGACCTGGGCTGCTTTTACTGCTGAACAGATTTACTACCAGACTGCATTTGCAGGGATACAGCCTTTATCTCCCTCCCTCCCCCTTGCTCTCTCTCTCTCATGCTCTTTCGCTCTCTCTCTCTCTTTCGCTCTCTTTCGCTCTCACTCTCTTTCTCTTCCTCTGTTGCAACAGAATGCGTGATCTATAATTCATGAGAGCAAATAGATATTGAAGCGTTCACATCTCGGTAGAAATCTGCCTTTGAAATGATCATCTCTCTCCAAGCTTCCGAAACATATTCATGTCACTTGCAGAATATGTTTAATGATTCCATCAAATTATCATTTCAGAATTAAAATGACTGAGTATGTAAAATCATCTTCCCTCGATTTGGTCACTGTTCAAAACAAAACATCTTACTGTGTAGGCATTAACATGCTTAATTATGTAGACAGTAGGCATGTTACAGTGATAAGATGTGTACATTTGAGCAGACAATAGGTATTGGCTCCTGCACACTGTATATACAACTCTATGTTCTTTTCGGGTGTTCTCCCTTTTTGTCAATGCTAATCTGCAGTCAGGGAGTCACTCAGCACATTTTGATTGGACAAGATAAATAATCCTCCTGATCTAAAGCAGTAATGATCTGCTAGTCTCACTGATCTTCAGCCCTCATCTAAAATGGGTCAAATGTGAATAACACTGTGCGAATTTAACATCTCCCAAATATTCTTCCTTTACATCCATTGGAGCTCTGTAAAACAGTAGGCTAGATCCCAGACAGTTTTGTCAACGGGCGCACAGCCCCAGTAGTCTGACGGAATCAGGTGCAAAATGGTGGTATTTATGTGCAGGTGCAGAAGGTGAGTTGGAACTAAGGAATATGGACAATGGCCATTACATAATACATGTCACAAATATTAGGACATAAGCATTCAAAGAATAAGGATATTCGGAAAATACCCCTCAACTGAGAAAATTCTAATGATTGAATATGCAGATGTGACGCTCCCAAAAGCAGTTCAGGTCAGCGATACAAAGTAACTTCAAACTAATAATAAACAATCAAATGTTTTACTCATATGTGATTTTTATGTAACAACTGCAATGCATGTTAGAAGGGTTTTAACAACAGGAATATGCCTGAAAAGGTTAGCAACATAAACAAACATTAGCATTTGCAATCTGTGTTTGTGTAAAATGAGGGGACAGCGTTGGAGTGGGCGCTCTCCAGTGCGTATCGTCACTCACCGTCTGCTTCAGTGTGTTTTCAGTATATATATTTTTTTGAGTATCAGCCAAAGACATAAACAAGTCAAGATGGCTATAACAATAGAGGGGATTGGTTTGCCCTTGTTCATGAAAGGCTGCCTGTAGGTCGGATGTCTTTCCTGCCGAACTCGGGGATTCAGAGAGAGGCTAGTGTGTAAAAGAGAGGTGATGGAGAGGGGGTGAGTGAGAGAAGCTAGGTGGGTGGGGGAGTGTTGTTGGTTAATGTTGGGTGAAGGAGAGAGAATGTAGAGAAACAGAATGCTGGAGGCTAATAGAACACCAGATATGAAGCTAATTTTTTTTACTGTGATACTGTGATGTGTCAACTCACACCAAGGAGATATCATCAAAATCCAAGATCACACTACAGTGAACCATACGGAAAAACCTAGTACCCATGTCTGTCTTTCCCCTTTCTCTCACATGCGGGGACTGTTCATGACCATGTTGGTTATCCTAACTGTTGTACTGCGTTTTCTTCCCTTCCACTGACCTATAGTGTTGTTCTCTTTCAGGTGCTGCTGTCTGGACTGATAGGAGTGGTGTCATGGAAGAGGCCTCTCTCTCTGGTGGTGAGTGATAGTCTAACTCTAACTTCCTGATCTGACCTAACCTTCTCAGAGGGGATATTTGCCCACATATTTGCCAAGCCCTCTCCAGGGCAACTAGTTTTCAGTGGTGTAAATGTCACGACTCCGACCGAAGGTGGCTCCCCTTCCCGTTCGGGTGGCGCTCGGCGGTCATCGTCGCCGGCCTACTAGCTGCCACTGATTCTTTTCTCCCCCTCCTTATGTGTTTATTGAGTACACCTGTTTTGAGTTGGTTGTAATTAGTGAGGCTTTATTAGTTTGCCGGCCCGCCTGTTTCTTTGTGTGGGATTGATTATTGTAACCCTGGTGTTTGCTATAGATTACGTGTTCATGTATTTAGTGCTAGACTGTTTTCGTTCCCTGTGTCTGGGGCATTTGGTTTGAGCATCCGAAAGTGGGGTGGCCGTGGTTCACCGTGTGTGCATTAAAGTAGCACTTTATTGAACTCTCTGCTTTCCTGCGCCTGATTTCACCCTCACGACACCCAGGACCTTACAGTAAAGTACTTAAGTAAATTTACTTTGAAGTACTACTTAAGTAGTTTTTTGGGGTATCTGTACTTTACTTTACTATTTATATTTTTGTTAACTTTTACTTTTACTCCACTACATTCCTAAAGAATATAATACATACATATTCCCTGACACGCAAAAGTAGTCTTTACATTTTGAATGCTTAGCAGGACAGGAAAACGGTCTAATTTACTCACTTAAAGAGAAAATCCCTGGTCATCCCTACTGCATCTGATCTGGTGGACACACTAAACACAAATGCTTTGTTTGTAAATTATGTCTGAGTGTTGGAGTGTGCCCCTGGCTATCCATAAATGTAAAAAAAAAGAGAATCGTGCTGTCTGGTTTGCTTAATATAAGGAATTTGAAATTATTTATACTTTTACTTTTCATACTTAAGTATATTTTAACAATTACATTTACTTTGCTACTTAATAACCTCTTTGGGCTGAGATCCCGCTAACAGGATCGATATGACAACAGCCAGTGAAAGTGCAGGGCGCCAAATTCAAACAACAGAAATCTCATAATTAAAATTCCTCAAACATACAAGTATTTTACACCATTTTAAAGATACACTTCTTGTTAATCCCACCACAGTGCCCGATTTCAAATAGGCTTTACGGCGAAAGCACCACAAACGATTATGTTAGGTGAATGCCGAGTCACAGAAAAACACAGCCATTTTTCCAGCCAAAGAGAGGAGTCACAAAAAGCAGAAATAGAGAAATTAATCACTAACCTTTGATGATCTTCATCAGATGACACTCATAGGACTTCATGTTCCACAATAAATGTTTGATTTGTTCGATAAAGTTCATAATTTATGTCTAAATACCTCCTTTTTGTTTGCGCGTTCAGTACACAATCCAAACTCACGACGTGTGGGTCTAAGTCCATGCGAATGTTCAGACGAAAAGTCATATTACAGTTCATAGAAACATGTCAAACGAAATATAGAATCAATCTTTAGGATGTTTTTAACATAAATCTTCAATAATGTTCCAATTGGAGAATTCCTTTGTCTTTAGAATTGCAATGGAACAGAGCTAACTCTCACGTGAGCGCGCAAGACTGAGATCGTGGCACTCTGCCAGACCTCTGACTCAATCCCCTCTCATTCGCCCCCACTTCACAGTAGAAGCATCAAACAAGGTTCAAAAGACTGTTGACATCTAGTGGAAGCCTTAGGAAGTGCAATATGACCAATATCCCACTGTATCTTCAACAGGGAATGAGTTGAAAAACTACAAACCTCAGATTTCCCACTTCCTGGTTGGATTTTTTTCTCAGGTTTTTGCCTGCCATATGAGTTCTTTTATACTCACAGGCATCATTCAAACAGTTTTAGAAACTTCAGAGTGTTTCCTATGCTAATCTAAATAATATGCATATATTAGCAACTGGGCATGAGTAGCAGGCAGTTTACTCTTGGCACCTTATTCATCCAAGCTACGCAATACTGCCCCCAGCCATAAGAAGTTTTAAGTATATTTAAAACCAAACACTTTTTTACTTTTACTCAAGTAGGATTTTACTAGGTGACTGTAAGGGTTGTGGAACTGGTGGCAGTGAAGTCACATGCAGGAGAGCAGAAATAGGTAATAGTCGGTGCAGTTTAATTTAAAAACCAACGTCAATAAAAAAAGAACATACATGGGTACAAAACCCGACACGCAACAGTAACGTAGTGCACAAGCACTTACAAACAAACCATTCCTCACAAGGACATGGGGGGAACAGAGGGTTAAATACACAGCACTTAATGAGGGAAATGGAAACCAGGTGTGTAGGAAAACAAGACAAAAGAAATGGAAAATGAAAAGTGGATCGACGATGGTTAGAAGACCGGTGACGCCGAACACCGCCCGAACAAGGAGAGGAAACGACTTCGTTGGAAGTCGTGACAGTGACTTTCACTTTTACTTCAGTCAATTTCTATTAAGTAATCTTTACTTTTACTCAAGTATGACAATTGGGTACTTTTTCCACCACTGCTGGTTTTGGCACCCAGGGTAACAGCATGCGGTGGTGTTGTCTGTGTGACCCTCTGCTGTGAGAAGGCCTGGATTTGTGCTAGCTGGGATGAAAGCCTGTTAAAACAGATCACAACTCCAATGGCTTTGAGAAAGGATACTCTCAGCTCAACCACTGACCTGGAAATTGTCAGACTACACTAAACTAGGAACTGTTTGGCATATATATTGCTTTTAGTTCTGTAATAAGGACAATTTTTCCACTGTGTCGTCAGTACAGTCGCCCACAGTGTCAGGAATCAAAATGGAATGCTGAAATGCTTCAAGCAGCACAGAAATGACAGATATGTGTGTGCTCAGGCATCTTTACAATGAGTTTTAATTCCTCATAAGTAGTTGTTTTTCTTCGTTTGTAATGCCGGAGGGTTGTATCAAAAACACTATACTGTCTTCAGAAACAGCTATGTTGTAGGTCCTTAAACAGTGCCTTGCAGAGTATTCATCCCCTTGGCGTTATTCCTATTTTGTTGCATTACAACCTGTAATTTAAATGGATTTTTATTTGGATTTCATGTAACGGACATACACAAAATAGTCCAATGTGGCGAAGTGAAATTTTTAAAATTACTTGTTTCCAAAAAAGTCAAAAATAAAAAAAAATTGAAAAGTGGTGCACGCATATGTATTCATCCCCTTTGCTATGAAGCCCCTAAATAAGATCTGGTGCAACCAATTCAATTCAGAAGTCACATAGTTAGATTGCACACAGGTGGACTTTATTTAACTAAGTGTCACATGATCTGTCACATGATCTCAGTATATATACACTTGTTCTGAAAGGCCCCAGAGTCTGCAACACCACTAAGCAGGCGGCACCACCAAGCAAGCGGCACCATGAAGACCAAGGAGCTCTGCAAACAGGACAGGGATAAAGTTGTGGAGAAGTACAGATCAGGGTTGGTATAAAAATATCAGACAGAAACTTTGAACATCCCACAGAGCACCATTAAATCCATTATTAAAAAATGGAAAGAATATGGCACCACAACAAACCTGCCAAGAGAGGGCCGCCCACCAAAAATCACAGACCAGGCAAGGAGGGCATTAATCAGAGAGGCAAAAAGAGACCAAAGATAACCCTGAAGGAGCTGCAAAACTCCACAGCGGAGATTGGAGTATCTGTCCATAGGACCACTTTAAGCCATACACTCCACAGAGCAGGGCTTTAAGGAAGAGTGGCCAGAAAAAAGCCGTTGCTTAAAGAAAAAAATAAGCAAACACGTTTGGTGTTCACCAGAAGGCATGTGGGAGACTCCCAAAACATATGGAAGAAGGTACTCTGGTCAGATGAGACTAAAATTGAGCTTTTTGTCCATCAAGAAAAATGCTATTTCTTCTGCAAACCCAACACCTCTCATCACCTCGAGAACACCATCCCACAGTGAAGCATGGTGGTGGCAGCATCATGCTGTGGGGATGTTTTTCCTCAGCAGAGACTGGGAAAATGGTCAGAATTGAAGGAATGATGGATGGCACTAAATACAGGGAAATTCTTGAGGGGACACCTGTTTCAGTCTTCCAGAGATTTGAGACTGGAACGGAGGTTAACCTTCCAGCATACTGCTAAAGCAACACTCGAGTGGTTTAAGGGGAAACATTTAAATGTCTTGGAATGGCCCAGTCAAAGCCCAGAACTCAATCAAATTGAAAATCTGTGGTATTAAAGATTGCTGTACACCAGTGGAACCCATCCAACTTGAAGGAGCTGGAGCAGTTTTTCTTTGAAGAATGTGCAAAAATCCAAGTAGCTAGATGTGCCAAGCTTATAGAGACATACCCCAAGAGATTTGCAGCTGTAATAGCTGCAAAAGGTGGCTCTACAAAATATTGACTTTGGGAGGGTGAATAGTTATGCATGCTCAAGTTTTCTGTTTTTTAAACTTATTTCTTGTTTATTTCACAATACATATTTAGCATCTTCAAAGTGGTAGGCATGTTGTGTAAATCAAATTATACAAACCCTCCAAATATACATTTTAATTGCAGGTTGTAAGTCAACAAAATAGGAAAAATGCCAAGGGGGGTGAATACTTTCGCAAGCCACTCTAGTATGCAATGAACCAAGTGTCACTCCTACTCAGTAGTCACTATCATCACCATTCTCCTCAGGACAGAGAGAAGAGAACCTCTCCGTCTCACTGTTACGAACCTCATGTGTATAATTCTCTAATTTGACATTTTTGCCATGTTAGACACAATCACCATACAATGTTTTCTCAGAGTTGCTCAGCTGTGTAATGAATTTCTCTTTCCAGATGGCTTATGACAGAAATCACAATCAGAGTCTCTGAGATTAGCCTAAAAGGGGGATCTAATAGCCTGTCATGTTAGACTACATTCAAACCTGTGTTCAGAGCCTCTGCTCATTGTGGATTTACAGTAGCTCCTAGTCTGGTGGGCAGCCTGAGAATGGGATGTAAAATGTATGCATTGAGTCTGCAATGTGCTGCCAACCATTGGTTTTATATATAATAGCAGGATGGCTTGTAATTAGTGTTAGTGGTGTGGTGTCTGCAGTGTGCTGTAATTAGTGTTAGTGGTGTGGTCTCTGCAGTGTGCTGTAATTGGTGTTAGTCATGTGGTGTCTGCAGTGTGATGTAATTAGTGTTAGGGGTGTGTGGTGTCTGCAGTGTGCTGTAATTAGTCTTAGTGGTGTGTGTGGTGTCTGCAGTGTGCTATATATAGTGTTAGTGATATTGGTGTCTGCAGTGTGCTGTAATTAGTGTTAGTGGTATGGTGTCTGCAGTGTGTTGTAATTAGTGTTAGTGGTGTGGTGTCTGCAGTGTGCTGTAATTAGTGTTAATGGTGTCTTCAGTGTTCTGTGATTTGTGTTAGTGGTATGGTGTCTCCAGTGTGATGTAATTAGTGTTAGTGGTGTGGTGTCTGCAGTGTGCTGTAATTAGTGTTAGTGGTGTGTGGTGTCTGCAGTGTGCTGTAATAAGTGTTAGTGGTGTCTGCAGTGTGCTGTAATAAGTGTTAGTGGTGTCTGCAGTGTGCTGTAGGTAGTGTTAGTGGTGTCTGCAGTGTGCTGTAATAAGTGTTAGTGGTGTCTGCAGTGTGCTGTAGGTAGTGTTAGTGGTGTCTGCAGTGTGCTGTAATAAGTGTTAGTGGTGCCTGCAGTGTGCTGTAAGTAGTGTTAGTGGTGTGGTGCCTGCAGTGTGCTGTAATTAGTGTTAGTGGTGTGTGGTGTCTGCAGTGTGCTGTAATAAGTGTTAGTGGTGTCTGCAGTGTGCTGTAATATGTGTTAGTGGTGCCTGCAGTGTGCTGTAAGTAGTGTTAGTGGTGTGGTGCCTGCAGTGTGCTGTAATTAGTGTTAGTGGTGTGTCGTGTCGGCAGTGTGCTGTAATTAGTCTTAGTGGTGTGTGGTGCCTGCAGTATGCTGTAATTAGTGTTAGTGGTGTGTGGTGTCTGCAGTATGCTGTAATTAGTGTTAGTGGTGTGTCGTGTCTGCAGTGTGCTGTAATTAGTGTTAGTGGTTTGGTCTCTGCAGTGTGCTGTAATTAGTGTTAGTGGTTTGGTGTCTGCAGTGTGCTGTAATTAGTGTTAGTGGTGTCTGCAATGTGCTGTAATTAGTGTTAGTGGTGTGGTGTCTGCAGTGTGCTGTAATTAGTGTTAGTGGTTTGGTGTCTGCAGTGTGCTGTAATTAGTGTTAGTGGTGTGTAGTGCCTGCAATGTGCTGTAATTAGTGTTAGTGGTGTGGTGTCTGCAGTGTGCTGTAATTAGTGTTAGTGGTGTGTAGTGCCTGCAATGTGCTGTAATTAGTGTTAGTGGTGTGGTGTCTGCAGTGTGCTGTAATTAGTGTTAGTGGTGTGTAGTGCCTGCAATGTGCTGTAATTAGTGTTAGTGGTGTGGTGTCTGCAGTGTGCTGTAATTAGTGTTAGTGGTGTGTAGTGCCTGCAATGTGCTGTAATTCGTGTTAGTGGTGTGGTGTCTGCAGTGTGCTGTAATTAGTGTTAGTGGTTTGGTGTCTGCAGTGTGCTGTAATTAGTGTTAGTGGTTTGGTGTCTGCAGTGTGCTGTAATTAGTGTTAGTGGTGTGTAGTGCCTGCAATGTGCTGTAATTAGTGTTAGTGGTGTGGTGTCTGCAGTGTGCTGTAATTAGTGTTAGTGGTTTGGTGTCTGCAGTGTGCTGTAATTAGTGTTAGTGGTGTGTAGTGCCTGCAATGTGCTGTAATTAGTGTTAGTGGTGTGGTGTCTGCAGTGTGCTGTAATTAGTGTTAGTGGTTTGGTGTCTGCAGTGTGCTGTGTGCTGTAATTAGTGTTAGTGGTGTGTAGTGCCTGCAATGTGCTGTAATTAGTGTTAGTGGTGTGGTGTCTGCAGTGTGCTGTAATTAGTGTTAGTGTTTTGGTGTCTGCAGTGTGCTGTAATTAGTGTTAGTGGTGTGTAGTGCCTGCAATGTGCTATAATTAGTGTTTGTGGTGTGGTGCCTGCAGTGTGCTGTAATTAGTGTTAGTGGTTTGGTGTCTGCAGTGTGCTGTAATTAGTGTTAGTGGTTTGGTGTCTGCAGTGTGCTGTAATTAGTGTTAGTGGTGTGTAGTGCCTGCAATGTGCTGTAATTAGTGTTAGTGGTGTGGTGTCTGCAGTGTGCTGTAATTAGTGTTAGTGTTTTGGTGTCTGCAGTGTGCTGTAATTAGTGTTAGTGGTGTGTAGTGCCTGCAATGTGCTGTAATTAGTGTTTGTGGTGTGGTGCCTGCAGTGTGCTGTAATTAGTGTTTGTGGTGTGGTGCCTGCAGTGTGCTGTAATTAGTGTTAGTAATGTGGTGCCTGCAGTGTACTGTAGTGCTTAGTGTTATTGGTGGATAGGACGGATTTAGACTTGGTGTGTCTGATACACGACAGTTTGATCGAGGACAGGTTTAACTGAATGAACAACAGAGGCAGAATGTAATATGGAATATTATTAAATAGGGTTTAGGGTATGGCCTCATCTCTGAGGATGCTGATGACAGGTAAAGATGGATGCCTGTACATAATACACATATTCCAAAACATGCATCCTTTTTAGCACTAAATAATAAATGTGGCAAAGAAATGAACTGTTTGTCCTGAATTCAAATACAAAGCCAGTCCAACACAACACATCACTGAGTACCACCCTTTATATTTTCAACCATGGTTGTGGCTGCGTCATGTTATGGGTATGCTTATCATTGGCAAGGACTGTGGATTTTTGGGGGGATAAAAAGAAACAGAATAGAGCTAAGCACAGGCAGAATCCTAGTGGAAAACTTGGTTCTGTCTGTTTTCCAACAGACACTGGGAGACAAATTCACCTTTCAGCAGGACAATTACCTAAAACACAAGGCCAAATATACACTAGGGTTGCTTATCAAGATGACATTGAATGTTCCTGAGTGGCTTAGTTACAGCTTTGACTTAAGTCTACCTGAAAAGATATAGCAAGACTTGAAATGGCTGTCTAAGCAAGGTTCAACAACGAACTTGACAGATATTGAATCATTCTTTTAAGAATAATAGTTTACATATTTTACAATCCAAGTGTGCAAAGCTCATAGAGACTTAGCCAGAAAACTCACAGCTGTTATTGCTGCCAAAAGGTGATTCTAACATGCATTGACTCAGGGGGTTGAATACTTATCTAATCAAGATATATTAGTGTTTTATTTTTCCATAAATTAGTATTTTATTTTATTCTTCCACTTTGACATTACAGAGAGTTTTGTGTGGATTTTTTTTTTTTACAATTCAATCCATTTTAAAAACACTTTTGTAATTCAACAAAATGTGGAAAAAGTCAGGAGGTGTGAATACTTTCTGAAGGCACTATAGCTTGTGATGGTGGGGAGGTGGATGTTCGTCCAAGACTGTTGCTGATAAACAGCAAGCGAGAGAACATGCGTAAGTTGCCGTATAAATACATCCCAAAATGTACACCAATTGGTTGAGAAAGGAAAGTGATAATTGCAAGAGTGAGCCCATAGGTTCCACAGCAAGCATTATTGTGCCTTGCTTGTAGGCTCAAGGCAAATAGGTGAATGACATTCCACACATGGCTAATAGGAAGAGGACAAGAACCAGACCCTATGTTTATGATGATACATTTGTATTCATTCCCTCTGTGCCTGTATAGTAGGAAACAGGGAATTATGTTGTGCTGCTTGATGATGTTAAATGAGCATGCAAACCAGCGTTCCTGATTGAACTTTCGTGAACAACATTTCAATCGGGACAGGATGCAATATGCAACCATATAGCTGGGAACAGCACAACATCAATAGGCCTGTGTAGGCTAGTGGACGGAAGTTCTCATGGCACGACCATGAAAGACTCTCTTAACTAATGTTGAATTGCACACCCTTTTCCTCTCAGAACAGCCTCAATTCATCAGGGCATGGACTCTACAAGGTGTCGTAAACGTTCCACAGGGATGCTGGCAAATGTTAACTCCAATGCTACCCACAGTTGTGTCAAGTTGGCTGGATGTCCTTTGGGTGGTGGACCATTCTTGATACACATGGGAAACTGTTGAACGTGAAAACAACAGCAGCGTTGCAGTTCTTGACAAACATACAAACCGGTGCGCCTGGCACCTACTACCATACCCCGTTCAAAGGCACTTCAATCTTTTGTCTTGCCCATTCACCCTCTGAATGGCACATATACACAATCCATGTTTCAAATGTCTCAAGGCTTAGAAATCCGTATTTAACCCATCTCCTCCCCTTCATCTGACAAGTGACATCAATAAGGGATCATAGCTTTCACCTGGATTCACCTGGTCAGTCTATGTCATGGAAAGAGCAGGTGTTCCTAATGTTTTGTACACTCAGTGTATATCAACATGGAATGACCCTAACCACGCCTGACGCTAACCATGCCCTACAGTATACCTAGACAGGCTATTTAGACTCAGCCTCTTTGTCACATCACCTCTATGGTACAGCAACTAAATCGATCAGCTCTCACTGTATAAGGCATAGGCAGATATAATTCCATAACTACTCCTTCATAACAATGGCAGTGTGGCTGGAATGCTCACCTCTCCCACAATGTTAATATTAATGTGATACTTGTTTATGGAACAGCCAACAGGAATGAGGCTAGAGCTGTATTATTCTGTAACAGTACAGAGGCCTGAAGCTAGTGTTGGAGTCAGCCAGTGTGTGATGGTACTCTAGGGAAGGCTGGAGGTAGTGTTAGATGTGGCCTTGCCCACTGCCCAGTGGCCTGTCACAGAGGGGCAGGGGAGACAAAGGGGGAGACAAGGATGCCTCACCCAGTAATGACCCATGACAGGGGATCAGCCAGGCCTGATGAGTCGCACACAGAGCCTGTGTTCTTTACGCTCCGCTAGCCTGGTCTGTCTAGAGAGGCCGGTGCTGCTGTCCTCTGAATACTAACTCCACCACCTCTCCACTCTGTAATACCTAGGAACAAGTACAGACTGTACAGCTCTGTTCCGCTCACACACAGGCTCCATATTGATGATCCGCTGACTGATTGGGCTGCTTTAATATGATCACGGGACAATATGGAAGTGTTCGTCAGTCGTAAGCTGTCATAGGTAGATGAATGATGAGGACTCTCCATCTCTTCTTCTCCCTTCCATGGGGGCAGGAAAAAGGGGGCTGCAGGCACCTGTGGGCTGGGAGGGCTGGGGTTGTGGTGGACCAGGAGAGTGGATTAATCAGAGTCGCATGGGGGGTGGGAGGTAAAGTGGGGCGGCCATATTAATGCACTCTGGGAATGGAACAAACATCCCAACAGCAGCTCCACTCTACCCACTGTTCAATCATCTTCCCCTTCATCTCTCTCCCTCTGTCCACACAAAGATTGGGTGGGGGTAGAGGGATGGGCACACCACCACTGTGTAACAGGAAAGCTTTCTGTGAAGGATGTCACCAGGAGAAGTGTCACATGGTTGAAAGAAAAAATGTAATTTGAGATCTCTTTGACACTTTTTTGTCCTGCTTCTTCTGGGTATAAATGAATAGGGAGAGATGAAATGAACACACCTGAAATTCTATTAATCTGACACCATGCCCAAACCAGACCCGCGTGTGCGTCCGCATGCGCAAATTGACTTGTCCCCCCACACCAGATGTGATCACAACACGCAGGTTGAAATATCAAAACAAACTCTGAACCAATTATATTAATTTGGGGACAGGTCGAAAAGCATTCAACATTTACTGCAATTTAGCTAGCTAGCTTGCAGTTGCTAGCTAATTTGTCCTATTTAGCTAGCTTGCTGTTGCTAGCTAATTTGTCCCGGGATATAAAATTGAGTTGTTACTTTACCTAAAATGCACAAGGTCCTCTACTCCGACAATTAATCCACACATAAAACGGTCAACCGAATCGTTTCTAGTCATCTCTCCTCCTTCTAGGCTTTTTTTTCTTTGGACTTTATATGGCGATTGGCATCTAACTTTCCTAATAAGGTGTATTACCACGACCGACCGTTCATCTTTCAATCCCCCACCTGGGTATAACCAATGAGGAGATGGCACGTGGGTATTTGCTTCTATAAACCAATGAGGAGATGGGAGAGGCAGGACTTGCACGTGTTCAGCGTCACAAATAGAACTGACTTCTATTTTAGCGCTTGGCAACGCAGACGCTCATTGGCGCGCGGGAGCAGTGTGGGTGCAATGATTGAATTGTATGTGTACATTTATTTTGCAACCCTCGTGCATGCGAGCGGTGTGGTCAACATGTGAGTCTAAAGAGTCTTAAATGCCTTTTAAGAAAGATTGAGCATTTTCTTTCTGGGTGCTATAACACTAGCATGGTCTTTGTGGCATTTAAAGGTAAGTTTATACTCTGCCCAGTAGCCTCATCTCTCTCTCACTCTAGTAGAAAGTGGCATGTGACTAATATGCAAACCTGGACACTCTCTCAGCCCTGGCATCTCTGTGCCATCTGTGGGGGGTCTGGCTACTGAACCAAGGAGCCATATGGAGGTATAAGTGGACTTCAGCATAAATAATTCAACAAGAAAATGAAATATTAGTTTGTATTGCTGTATAAGTAATAATAAATAGCTGCTGTGTATGGCTCTCTCTGGGTGTGTGAGTGGTATAGGAGCGGCCGAGGCCCACTTAAAATGCTGGGCCTTAAACGTTATTAAATTCAACCAAACTGTGCTTATAAAATATTTTGCTAGCAGTTGGACCAATACTTTTAATTGATCTTAAAAGATGCTCTGCATTGGAAGCAGTGAGTTGCTCACTGAGATTGAGAGTATGTAGAGATGCTTGTAGGCAACTCACAGACTGCAATCAATAGACAGGTTTCTATATGTGAGAAACTGTTCAATGCCTTTTCTTCATTCACTTCTTGTTTCTTCTTCAGTCTGTTCCCATTACTACATGTTAGGTTAGCTCAGCGTTTCACAAACTTGGTCCTCGGGACTCCAAGGGGTGCACATTTTGGTTGTTGCCCTAACACTACACAGCTGACTCAAAGTTTGATGATTAGTAGTGCTGTGTAGTGCTAGTGCAAAAACCAAAACGTGCACCCCTTGGGGTCCCGAGGACCGAGTTTGGGAGACCCTGGCTTTGCTCCTCTCATCAATACTGATACTGATTTGAATCTGACATGTTTTGACTGTTGCTGTGGAGAGATGCAGGCAGTGTTTTTCTCTGTTGACTGTGATGGATTATAATGTTACTCTCCAGTGGAAGATAGCAGCTTGTTTTTGACTTATCAGCACAAACATACTGGCTGCTATTCGATGTCTCAAGTGGCTGTTGGTTTTGCAAAGGACTGAGAATGAAAAAGTCCTTTCAAACCAGCCTTGGATATGAGACGAGAACATTAATTATTCAATTGCCTGGATGCCTGGATGCTTACTGTATGTTGCTTTATTTAATTATTTAACTCGTTAATGATAAATCTGTGTGTCTCCTATGTTCGTGGGAACCAAATAGAGCTCTTCCTGGAACCAAACCGTGTTCTCCTATGGGGACAGCTAAAGAACCCTTTTGGGATCCTTTTTTTAAAGAATGAAGTTAATTTGATCACCCTGTTGCATGAGAACTTTACTGGAATGCAGGAAATGTAAAACGTGTAGTGTATTTGAGGTTTACAAAGGCTTCTGAAGTTTGTCAATTCCACTTTGAGATTTCAGACTTGATTTTGCCTTACGAAAAACATATCAACCCGCACACAAATCCACATAATAATTCACATTTCCTGTTGCTGCAGGATTATTTTCCTGCTGTAGCGACCTGGCTCAAATTAAGATCCTACGTCTGTAGGGTGTATATGGAGAAGGCCTAAAGAGAACATAGGAGCCCCGACCTGAAATGACAGAATGGCCTTTTCCATCTGTCGTCTTTACTGTTGCATTCATGAACCTTTCAGGCGACAGAGAGAGCAGAGCTCCATGCGTGTCTCATCTGTGATCTGAGGGGATTCTCCTTGCTCCACTGCGCTGCTCTGCTCTCTCAGGGGTTGGAGAGTCATGTCCCATCAGGATATGAACACACCCACCACTCATCTCCCCCACAGCCACTTTTACCTTCACCTCCACCCCAATATCCCATTCACCTCACTGGTGCCAGAGCCACGGCTATAGCTACTACCTTTGGTTATGGATACACACACCTGGTTTTCACTCCAACACAAATAGAGGATGGCGTCCTTTTGGTCCGATAACTCCCCTCTCACCCTATTGAAATAACTGATTTAATTTATCATTTCAAAATATTTAAAGGCATTTTTGGACTTTTGGCCAAGGCTGTCTCAGGACCTGGATGAATCTTTAATGGTGTTGAGAGTGTACAGACAGAGGAGTTAACAGTAGTGTGTTGTAGTAGCACAACCACTGTGTGTTAGGCAGCGTGTGGGGAGGTCCGTCCCAGTGGTGTCTGTACTGCATGGTGCAGCTCACTCACACAGCTCCATGGCCTGGGTATATTCTGCTGTACTCTGTTCTGCTGGACTGGGCTCCATCTCTGTATCCCTGTCTCTCTGACTCACCTTCAGCCTGTTGGATATGAGGAAGCAGTCAGTCGGTACACACCACTGGCCCTCTCTCTGCTCTGTCTTTCAGTCTGCCTGGGGTTTTCCCTGGGCTGTTTACTCAATGGAAACTCAAGTTTAATGTCTTTCACTGACATGAATACAGAGGGAGAATGTTTAAAAGTGAGAGAGTTGTTTCTGTAGCAACATCTGAATACACCAGCGGCAACCACTTCACAATCGCCCCCTGTCGCCAAGGCAACCCAGAGGCAAGCAACCCAGTGTTCACAATGCAGATTCTCCCTCCAGGCGGCCATTCCGATATCTCTCACAACCTCTTAACTGGTCAAAACAAGTAGTCTACATGGTGAAACAACTACATGATTGAAGTATAGTTCTGTTTTAAAATCCAGTCTTGGTACGACACTAACCGTAGAGGCTCCTCCAGTCCTAACCCTACCCTTGTTGACAGGAGGCATAGAGAGGAGCACAGTGTATATGGTGTGATTTATGGAGGCGCTGTCTGTAGAGACCTGTAAATCTCTGAGCCCCAGCTCAGGGCATAGCAGGCCTGCCTCCTCCATCCTGCCTTCTCCTGTTTACTGCTGTATGCTGATGTCCCCTTATCAAACCCTGTCAGAGCTGTGTGATCATGGGGGGAGTAGCTGGCCCTTTTAACTGTCTCCCACCTGCCCCACCCTGGCCCTACCATCCTGCACCACACAGCGCGCATCACACCCCAGGGCTTTCTATTACTGATCACATCATCTAATAACCATAGCAACTGGACGGCAGCAAAATGGAAGTCATTTTAAAGACGTGCTATGTAGCAGCCCACTGACCCTCACTATTCATACATACTGATAAGACCAGTGATGTAAGGATGAGATAGGGAATTCCTGATGAAGGCTTGAACACTACATCTAAAAGTTGTCTATATTATTTTTAACAAAAACAAAATAAACCATGGACCCCAAATAAGTCATGCTGGCAATGAGGTGCTGTTTTTTCAGTGTTTTATTTGACTTTGGAGTGTATGTTCCTTGCTGACCAGATTTGAGATATTTAATTACTCCACTTGATTTAGATTGATTTCAAGTGACTAATTCCCATCATTATGAGTCACAGAGTTGAGGAGGCCAAGGCTCTGGCTGCATAGAGACCTAAGTACCCACATTAATCCGCAAATTATGGTAAAAATTAGCCAATTAGAGGCTTGAGCTTTCAGCTCTGTAACCAGTGAGTCAGCGGGGGTGACTCACCCCCCCCCCCCCCCCCCCCCCCACCCCCCCACCACCACCACCACTCTCAAAACCATTAAATCATCTAGTTCAAACGGGATGACGAATCATATGAGGAAGATGTTAGTCTTAAACAATCCGCCAATTTGAACACTGGATTTTTCCCCAGTGGATTGTTTGTAGTAGGCCACTCTATTGTGACTGTGTTGTGCAGGTGAGAATAGTGAGAATAGACTTCTAATGCTAACAAACAGCAACTCCCTGAGATAATCACCCAGACACCCACACACTGAACCACTGCCATCTGGGTTCCCAGCACTAAACTGCTCTCAGTTAGACTTCTCATTACATACACACATGCACACAGGTACGCAGCCCACACAGATATGGATACACACCCCTTTATCATGCACCTGCTGTAGTCCTCGTCAAATAATAATTATGTAAATTTGACAAACAGTCCACCAGATTTCCGGTTTATTGTTAGATTTCCTATTTCCTAGTTCCTCCTTTCCTATGCATGTGTACAGCAGATCAGTTCCAGCCTTAGTGATCAGTCAGTCTGGTGTTATTGTGCTGTGGTTGAGAGAAGGCTTAGCCTCTCCTGTGTTACTTCCAGTGAGAGCTCAGATGATAGCCAGCCAGGGAGAGAGTGCAGATAAATACAATGAGGGGAAATCTGCTGACAAATCTTTCCCTCTGGTGGGTTTTAAGGGAGCTCGTGTTGAGAGCCAGGATATTACCCACAACAATAAAGGACCAGTGGCAGGATCCCACCATTCACACCACTGAATACAGATTCATCAGTGGATTCTGGATCTGCAGCCAGGAGTTTTATTATTCACCCATCACCATACTGCCTGCCTGGCTTCCTGGACAGAAGTGTCCCATCATCATTCAGCCCTGCAGACCTCCTCACCTCTCCTGTCTGTCTGCCTGCTGCTGTTGTGTCACCTGTCATTGCCCTGGCAGCGTGATGACAGGATGCTTCCTTCTTACTCTGTAGAAGACATGGCTTTCCTCTGAGAAACCTAGGCCTTAAGGTGTCCCCGTACTAGATTTGATTTGCTCGTCATAATATATGCACAAACTGTTTCGACTGGGAAGCATACGGTAAGCTTTACTGTGGCCCTGCGGCCACGCACGCACGCACACACACACACACCATTTAGATCCCCACTGTAGTCTGGCTCTTACCAAACAGTGTTATGTGTTGGCATCCATGTCCTGTCGCTGAACCTCCCATCGTGTAGAAAACCTACCAAAGAAAATGACTCCCATTCAAACAGCAAAGCCTCTTCAGAAGTAAATCAAGTTTCGATCAATACATTAACACAGTAGCCCAAACCAAGGAGATTGTTGTGGGAGAAGAAAACATGTTTTCTTCAATGTCTACCCTTGACATTTTAAATTCCTTATCAAGTTTAAAGCCATGTGGGAATTTTCCTCCTTCAGCCAATCTCTGTGTGTAAAGAACCGATTTCTTCAGAAATTCTCCTTTAGTAAATATGGTATCCCAACTCTGTCAAATTCATCATCAAAGAATACAATGAAGATGTGATGGAATAGGAGTCTTCTCACCCACACAGTACAGGATAGACAACTACATGCTCAGCAGCACTCTCATCTTTTAGGCAAATTAATTGGAGAGTGAAATGAAACTCTAAGGATCTATGGATCCTCAAGTCTTTCCACTTGAAACACTGTCCGTTTCATCCTTCACTTGTCACAGCTAGGAATTACCCATCACTTAGCAGGAGATCCCTACAGTACAGTACCATACATGGTGAAATGATACGTTGCTGTTTGGTGTGGAGTCACCTCTCTCTCTCTATCTCTCTCTCTCTCTCTCTGTCTTTCTGTGTGTCTCTCTCTCGCTCTCTCTCGCTCTCACTCTGTCTTTCTCTCTGTCTCTCTGTCTCTGTCTCTCTGTCTCTGTCTCTCTCTGTCTCTGTCTCTCTCTGTCTGTGTGTGTGTGTGTGTGTGTGTGTGTCTGGATGGAGGTGTGAGCCCCGGGGCTGGGAGGTCTTACAGGACAGGACCTGATGGGGATCTGACTAATCTAGCCTGGATGCTACTGATTAGAGGGTCTATAGCTGATGCTAGCTCAGGGAAGAGTTGGCAAGGGGAGGCTGACATCTCTGATTGCTGCCCAGCTGTTTAAGGCCTCTAATCAGCCGACAGCCAAGTGGTCACTCAGAATGCAGTGCAGCACGTCGTTCATGATTAGACTCCATTTTCTTTTGTGAAGGGAAGGCAAATCCAGGAAGCTGCCGAAGTGATTCACACTGGAGTCAACCTCTAGATCGCCCTCGTGATTAGCAACATGTTCTCCTCAGCTGTCTTTGAAATCCTCACAAATAAAGAGCAAAAACACATTTCACTCTCAGGACACACTGTTTTCTTGCTAAGGACTGAAATTGTGTTTGGGTAGAATGATTTCACTGTGTTTCTTTTTAGGAGGGTACAAAAAAGGAGAACTTGAAGCATGTGTAAGTGGCACATATAGATGCTCATGAATTCAAACCATTTTTTTCTGCCTGGAGGTGGAAAGTGCATGATCATCGGCCACATGACCAAATGTCCTTCCTGGATGCAATGAATGCCGGCTGCAGAGACATCTCAGCTGAAGACTGCCGGTGGTGGACAAGGCATGTCGAGCGTTTCTTTCCAAGGTGCATAGCGAGAGATGACATAACGTGATGTGAACGAGAACATTAGGCCAAATGCTGAAGATGGTGTAGATTAGAAACAGAACGGGGCATTTTGCTGTTTTTTCTCTTCTGGGCCTTTTGTACTGTAATTGTGTTTTATTTATACACATTTGGAACCAAAAGCCATTTTTGTTGGATGTGTTGTTGATCACTGGCAGCAATTTCCTGTTGCTAATAACGTTTTTACAGCAGCAATTCTGTCACTTACTATTTGTTTCTGCTGTACGTTCTATAAAGTATAGATGACTCATTCACTTTTAGATAGCATGTTGCCAAAAATGCACACATTCCACACTCAACCAAAAAATGTACTATTTGGCTAATTGTGTGATGTTGGTGTGTTGCTGAGTTAAGAGTTTAGAAAAAGTATCTTAAATATAGGTCAACGGTTGTTAGCAATTGTAAAAATAAATAATAATAAGACTGCGACTATACAATCGTAAACAAGCACAGTCTGGAATGATCTAGTCATTAACGGCGCAAAATGATTAGATCCGATACGGCGATATTTTGAGTGACATATTGTAGAAGAGGTCTCCCCAATTTTCCCCAACCCTATTATCGACAACGAAACATCCTGGTCATATTTGTGCAATTTCAAGATAAAGTCCTGATTTCAGCAAACCATGGAACAGGTTTTGTCAACAACATAATTGTGTGTTTTGGGAAAACAGAGGTATTTCATGCAGAGTTCACTAGCTCATGTTGTTCAGTTGAATGAACAAGCCATGCTAGCAGGGTGCAGTCAGGGGGTTTGCTAGGCTACAGATGTGATATCTTAATTTGACCACCCTGTTGCAGGAGACATTATTTGAGGTTTAAAAAGGCTCCTGAAGTTTGTAATTTCCCCTTTGAAATGGCAGACTTGATTGTTCCTTATGAAAAATATATCAAACCCTACAAATAAATCCA
The DNA here is from genome assembly GCF_002021735.2 of Oncorhynchus kisutch. NCBI lineage: Eukaryota > Metazoa > Chordata > Actinopteri > Salmoniformes > Salmonidae > Oncorhynchus > Oncorhynchus kisutch. Next base: position 62,160,548 of record NC_034176.2, read on the forward strand.
CATAATAATTCACATTTCCTGTTGCTGCAGGAATATCTTCCTGCTGCAGCAAACTGGATCAAATTAAGCTCCTACGTCTGTAGCTGTAATAGTGGTTAGCACAGATCCAACATTTCACACATGACTGGACTGAGGCTGTAGGTTGCTTACTGTCACTGGCTGGACAAGTAGGGATGAGTAAACAGTGTATCAGCCTGCCGATAAGAGACTTCGAGAAAAAAAAGTGTTTTAGAATGAATGAATTTACTTCAGTAGCCAACTTTTGCAGAGCAACCCTCCAACTCTCTGTTAGGGCAGAGCTGAGATGACAATGTTGTGAGGAGTCATGTGCCCAGGGAATGTGCTTCCCCTATTATTGGTTATAAAGGACTGGAGGGTTGGGAGTGGACTCAGTGGAGTCTTAACTAAAGAACACAGGCCTTTGTTTAGACTGGCACCACATTTTGTGCATCAATTACTGTAGAGAAGGAGACCCAGCCCCAGTTTCAGCCTCTCACCCAGCTGTTCATAACATCTCCACCAATAAAAAGTCATGAAAGCTGGCTTGTCTCTGGAGCAGACAGATGTGGGCACGGTGGCTGCTGATGGAATCCAACACGCCAATCACATGATGAAATGAATGAATTCCACTGAAATGTGTCTCCCACATTTAACCCACCCCTATGAATCAGAGAGGTGCCTTTAGTCAACACAGTGGGTTAACTGTCTTGTTCAGGAGCAGAAAGACATATTTTTACCTTGTCAGCTCGCTCGGGGAATCGATCCAGTACCCTTTTGGTTACTGGCCCAATGCTCTAACCACTAGGCTATGTGCCACCCCATTTGACCTGTCCTGGCTTTCACTTGGTACTGTAACATTCATCACATTCAATGCCCTCAGGATGATCAGGCCCATGCTTGTTGTCTTGAATGTGTTATCAATAGACCTTATAATGCTATTGAGCAGTAAGACAGTACAATACAACACACCCCACGAGGATGGGATACTACTAGCTGGGAGCAACCAAAGTGATCAGGTTTTACTATTGCCCGATTTCTCTTGGGCCTGCCACTGTACAAATGCAGTCAAATTGATGTCATGCTCGCTTTGACATCTCTCCACATTCATTCTGGCTGTGAATTATTGTTAGGGCCAGGAGATTTTCCTGACCATATGACCTGACCAGGACTAGGGGCCTGGAGTTTTTCCTGGTCAAGTCACATAGTCACGAAAAAACTCCTAGTCCCTCTTATTTTATGGGTCTGATTTCACATCATTCTTAGCCTTTCTATCCATCCCCATGCCAGTTGCTAAGCCGAGTAAAACGGATCACTATTTAGTTTATCCAGTTGGTCGTCAGTTGAACTGTACAGTAGATTCCCTCGGCTCCATGTCCAAAATATTGCTTTCTCACGAGTGCCCCGTGTCAGAGGAGTGAAGTGAGGCCTGTGCAGAAATTACCCGGACCTAAACATTTACCTTTATGTCAATGGCTGTGTGTACACTGGGGGGACAGAGAAGCCCTTCACTTATGCAGGCTATATTCTGCCTCCGTGCCTCGGCTCCATGACTCGCTTTGTAGGTATTTATTTTATCCCCAGATCATTTTAAATAAACCAGGGTGCCTTTAAAGGGTCTCGTTACCGAACATCCATTTAGCTTTCACTAATGGCTGATCCAGTGGTTCCATGTGAGACCTCCATGTGAAACCTCTGCGGAGAAGCATTTGGTTGGCAGATGGCAACTCTCTGGAACACGTGGAGAGGTTCTTTGTGTTAGAACGTGTATGTGCAAATCCCACACATGCCCTTAAGGTTCCCATGTAAATGTGTTAATTAAAACAAGACTTATTTATAGACAACTGGTTGTATCAACTTGACAGCTACTTGACAACAACTTGCGGCAGTTTGATTCTTGATGGGCCTCCTATGATTGTGTGTTGGTGTGTGTGTGTGTGTGGGGGAGGGGGGGGGGGAGTATGTGTGTGGCAACTGTAACTGCTACACACTCCTAAACACAGCTCCTCCAGGGTCTAACAAGAACATCTAATTAGAGCCTTCTGGATGTGTGTCATAACATCCTATCCTGGTCTTTTAAACACATTTAGTTGGGTAGAAAATGGTACATCTACCATGTGGGCAATGTATAAGATGCACGGAATAATTCAAATGAAAGACTCTCTGTTTCTCCAAATTGTAGCTGGTTACTGTATAGAGCAGCTATTTCTGGCTGTGTGAGGCATTTGTATTCTGTCAAGATTTATATCATACACACTTCTTTCACACATTTTCACACACCTTCTTCTGTTTACCCACAGAGACTCTTCCTGCTTATCTTCATTGTCCGTATAATGAGAGAGCTCGCCTATTTACCACGAGGGTATGCATTTGCATTCTCCCACGTTGTGCATTAGTACAGTCAGTTCTATTAATTGAAGCTAACAAAGTCAATTGGACAAGCCTAGAGGAGCAGTGCATTTCAGGGGAATCATTGAGTGTATTAGAATGGTGTTAATGATGCTGCTGCTGTCTGTCATTTCCAGTAATTAGGGCGCTGTGGGCTCTCCGGGTTTTATATAGCCAGGAAAAAAGGAAAAAGACACACACACACACACACACACACACACTGCTTCCCGACTTTCACAGCTCCATATCTGTCTGGAAGTGTGCGTTTTTGTCCTCCCTCTCCTCTCCTCTCTCTCCGCATCCTCCTCAGAGTACTGTTATTTTTTTGCCTTGACCCAGATGTGTAGACTTTAGCAGGAGATGTAGCTGTGGTGTCGTGGAGACGGGCCCCAGAGGACTGCCTGTCAGGATGTGCTACAGCAACAGAGAGAGAGGTGGTCCGTCCTGATCAATAGAACGTCAGGTTGAAGGCACAAGGCTAAGGGGAATGTGGAATTGCTTTACAGAGAGAAGTGGAGAAAATGTGTCAAAATGTGGCCATGGGAGATGTACACTGAGTGTACAAAACATTAGGAACACCTTCCTAATATTGGGTTGCACCCCCTTTTGCCCTGAGAACAGCCTCAATTCATCAGGGCATGGACTCTACAAGGTGTCGTAAACGTTCCACAGGGATGCTGGCCCATGTTGATTCCAATGATTCCCACAGTTGTGTCAAGTTGGCTGGATGTCCTTTGGGTGGGGGACCATTCTTGATACAAAGGGGAAACTGTTGAGTGCAAAAAACCCAGCAGCGTTGCAGTTGTTGACACACTCAAACGGGTGCGCCTGGCACCTACTGTACTACCATAGCCCGTTCAAAGGCACTTCAATATTTTGTCTTGCCCATTCACCCTCTGAATGGCACACATACATAATCCATGTCTCAATTGTCTCAAGACTTAAAAATCCTTCTTTACCCTGTGTCCTCCCCTTCATCTACACTGATTGAAGCGGATTGAACAAGTGACACCAATAAGGGATCATAGCTTTCACCTGGATTCACCTGGTCAGTCATTTTCAAGAGCAGGTGTTCCTAATGTTTTGTACACTCAGTGAAAAATCCCATTTGGGTCTCTTTCCTCTCAGTTCAAATCTCAGTTCATGTAATGGATAATCATTTCCTATATGTTATATCTTCCTCATCTTGATGATGTTCTGAAGTATTCTACAGGTGGTTGGCGTTAAATAAAGAATAGAGGTCTATAGAGAAGCGGTTTATGTAGCATCTGATATGCAACACAGTTCTGTGTGGCCAGCCTGAGCCAATGACACGCTCCGTGCCTCAGTTATGTGTTAACGCACCATAGCCTCATATGTCAGTTCACTCTCACTCAGAAACCACAAAGCTTCACAAATCCTTAAAAGACTCCCATTCAGAGTCAATGGGCTCAGGACAGGTTCTGATTCCGTTGCGATAAACATGTCCCTACAGATGCGTCATGGGCCAGGCAGAATATTGATGTTCCATCCAGTGAAGCAGCAGGGTACCAGAGACAGGAGAGAGGGGTTGATGGGGAGAAGGAAGGGGGGAGGCAGTAGAAGTGAGTAATTAGTTTGTGGCTCTGTGATCATTGGCCTGGAACTGACACTGTGGTACTCCTCACCGTTCCCTGACCCCTACAGAGAGCAAGCAGCTGCAGAATGAGCCCACAGGAAGTGACATCATATCACTGCCTGAGCAGCCTGCCTGGCTCTCTCAGCCCAGCCCTAGCCCACTGGGCCTGTAGCCCATCAAACTCCCCAACAGTTTAACTGCCATTTCCAATGTTGGGGGAAAATAAACCATAAAAGCCAGTACCGACTGATGTAAGTGGTGTTGTCGTTGTAACAGTGTTGCTGGACATGATGCTTTATAAGCTGGGGCTGTGCCCAGTCTGCTTTGATGAGGCCAACAGATGAGACCAAGTGCCTATTAGTTCAGATTCTGTGTCTGTCTGCCTTGTCTGTCTGTCTTGTCTGTGTGTGTGTGTGTGTGTTATCTGCTTCACCTAACAGTTCATCTGCAGCCTCGTAGCAGAGGGGAGCAGCCGAAATCCCTTACAGTTTGCCTACACTGAAAAATTAAGGTTCTTAAAATGGCACCTATGGTTCTTCAGAATTCTAAAAGGTTCTTGAAATGTATGGAAGCCTGCAGATGTGTATCTTTCATAGCAAATTAGCCAGTGTTATCTAGTGTTGATTTTCAGTGTAACATTTATAGTGTTGATTCAGGAGTTAAATGAACACTTGTAAAGAGTTAAATGAACACACATTGGTGTAAAATAATCTCAGTGTTAGTGTTAATAACCAGAGATTAACCAAAACAACGCCCATCATTATCATATTTCCCAGCATTCTCTTTTGCAGGTTTGTTTCTATATCTATGTTTTTGCATATACATTGATAAATTAATCTTATGCTACTCAAATATAAATAATGTACATTTTTCTAAGCTATTTTAATTTGTTACTTGGACTTATTGCATCCATTACTTGTTCCAGGGTCGAACAACCATTTCAGTAAAATGCTTCCCCTACGGCAGGGGTGTCAAACTCATTCCAAGGAGGGTCTAGTGTCTGCTGGTTTTTGGGTTTTCCTTTCAATTAAGACCTAGACAATCAGTGACCTTAGTTCATCAATCAAAGTTCAAGGGAGGAGCGAAAATTCGCAAACACTCGGCCCTGGAATGAGTTTGGCACGTGCCCTATGGCATCGCTCTGAAGAACTTTTATTTTTAAGAGTACCACCTCCAGCAAGGCTACATTATCAGTCACAGGTTTGAGTAGGTGACACCAGGGGAACAGGCTCTTGTTCTTCAGACACTGACAAACAGCTTTGCACACAGATTCCAGCTCTGTTTGTTTGCTGAGTCAGAGTCCAAGCAGGAGAGTGGGGTAACTCAGCTGAGACATTTGAAAGGCCTGCAGTTTCTGTTTCGCCTGCCTGCTATCCCAGGCCCTCAACCAAACTGCCATCACAGGGCCCCCCCTCTCTCTCTCCGTCCCCCTCTCTCCCCGTCTCTCCATCCCCCCTCTCTCTCTCCCCGTCTCTCCGTCCTCCCTCTCCCCCCCCCCCCCCTCTCTCTCTCTCTCTCTCACCCTTGACTGGATATTCCTAATGAACTTTTCTCCCAGTAGAATATGCTGCAGCTGACCTCGAAAAACAAAGGGCTGTGTAAACAATGTGGCTCTTGCTGTTGTTGCAGTGGCTCTTGCTGTTGTTGCTGTCTCTCTTAGAGAGAGAGACTTGGTAATTTACCAGAGAGATGATGATGAAGATGAGGAGGCAGGGTGGGAATAAGAACTAGGCTATACAGCTGAGTGAGTTTAGGACAGAATATCCTGTTGCTTCTCTCAGACAGACTCAAGGACATCTCTCCCACACTCTCTCTCTCTCAATTCAATTCAAAGGGCTTCATTGGCATGGGAAACATGTTTACATTGCCAAAGAAAGTGGAATAGACACAAATGAAATAAACAATCAGAAAACCCTCTCTCTCTCTCTCTCTCTCTCTCTCTCTCTCTCTCTCTCAACCCCCTCGCCCTCCTCTACTGTCTCTCTATCTCCCCCTTTATCACATACACACTCTGTGTATCAAAATCACAGGGACGGGAGAGAGAACAAGAGATGAGGGCACTTGGTGCAGGATAATGTACGGAGCAGTGTTTCTCCAGCTCTCTCTCTCTCTGAGATAGATAAGGCTGATGAATGATGTCCTCCCCTAGAGCCCTTCAGAGCAGGGACTGTGGATCCATATTGATTAGAATATGAATTAGCTTCCTTATCTGATGGTTTATTTGGCGAGACTGTGGTGATCCGTGCTGCCACAGCAATTCTCAGCGACCATCATAGAATATTATCCTGCGATTGTCACCCGCCAGTGTTTTCGTGATGATGCTCTCCAAAGAGGGGAGCCGATCTGTTCCCCAACATCGTCTGACTGTGCCCTTCAGACTGAAGCAGAGGTGTCTCTGACTGGAGGAGATGGTATCAACACAAACACAAATCGCTGTCTTTCTCTGTACTGAAGCAGCAGTTTGAAATAGACAACGCTTTTCACTGGTGCATTGGGATTACACCCAGAGCCGGTCCTGACCTCCCTGGGGCCCTAAGCAAAATTATGCTAAGGGGCCCTCTTACCTGACCCGTGAGCCATGTAAACCATTTGCCATCGCCACACAGTTACACCTGACACCCCAGTGCTCCCACTACAATCCTCCCTCCTTTAAAACAGTTTGCTCCATCTGTTGGTCAAAGAATAAGTAGACATATACAGAACAGAATGAGCTATAAACAAACACTATTTATTGAACATAATATTTTTTATAGAATCTTCAAATAAGCGAATATTAACATTAACATAAATAAGAAATTGTAGAAAATTATCAAATGTAGAAAATAATCAAATGTAACACTGAGCTTTGGCTCTGCTGCCTGTTAATTAGTCCAGTCCTCACAATATTATGCAATTCGCTTTGTCTGTCTGGGCACCAGTCTATCTGGACTGTCTGGAAGAAATTGAGAAAGTATGTCACATAGTTAAGCAGTCATTTCCACAAATGCACTTCTGCCATACAATCTGAAATATTACTAAGTGTGTAAACATTTGAATGTTTGAATTCAAATATTACCATCAAAATACTCCTCTTATACACTTTCCTGATGCAAAATCATCAACGATGTCATCATGGGACATGTGTTTCCCCATGTCATGATTTATGCTCATGACGGTCAGACCACTCAAACGTTCCTGTGACATGGAGGACCTCAGGTGACTTTTGATGAGCTTTCATTTTGAAAAGCTCCTCCCCTGCCGATGCTACTGTTACTGGTAGGGTGACTGCAGTTCTTAGGGCCGTCTAAAGGTTAGACTAGAGTTCCTCCAGGGTTCTCTCACAGAGAAAGGAAAGCAGCTCAAAAGGCAGTCATCTTATCTGATGGAAGATCAGGTACATTCTGAATCTCGTGTGCCAGATCCATTCCACTGGAGAGTGGGGTAACTCAGCTGAGACATTTGAAAGGACTGCAGTTTCTGTTTCGCCTGCCTGCTATCCCTGGCCCTCAACCAAACTTGGAGTCTCTCTCACTCTCTGTCTCCCCCACTCTCTCTCCCTCTACCCCCTGTCACCAGAGGTTTGTACCTGCAGGGAGACGGAGCCATTACAGCCCAAACTCATTACGTCCTCCTCAGCGGGGGCCTGGGTTGGGCCTCCTTGTTTTAGCTGATAGAGGTCAGGAACTGATTAAATGTTGAAAAGTGGAGGCTAATCACATGGTGACCCCCCTGGGCTGTATTGTGGCCCTCATTTCACTTCAAACATTGGATCTTTAGGGCGGCTCAGACTATGTGCTCCTCCTATGGGCCAGTTACTCTGGGCAGTCAACATAGCAGATACCACACTACTCTACTACCCTGTCTCCACTGCTGTGTGTCTGTCTGTGGACTCATCACCTGGGCTGCTGCTCTCTGGCCCGACCTTCATTATCTCTCTAATGCTTCCTAGTTAGCTCTGTTCCATTCTATTCTATTCTAAGATTCATTGGAAATTTGTGGATATGGATTGATAGAACAGGTGATGATTAATGCCGCAATTGACCTCTATTCTGCTGTGGCCTCTGGTTCACCCCTCCAGACTGTGTGGTAGCAGGGCACGGTGTTACTGTTAGAAACATACTGTGGGAGGGGAACATATGAGAGGGGTTGAAATGTACAGCCTGGTCTGGTGCCATTATAGCTCAATGAGGTCTGATCCTATAGAGGGTGTTTGGCTGATGTATTTCTCCACATAACTGTCCTCCCTGAGGCCTCTTATCAGCCCTAGCAGATATGCAGACTGACAGACGGGTCACTCTGAATTCACGCTGCCTCCATGATGGACGCGGTCGCCATCTAACAACAGAGAAAGCGTTTTCACTCCCAGTCGACTCTGATAGATCTCAGTTACTGGGACCCTCATCAGGATCCACAGCCTCTGCAGTTAATGAAGGAACGTGTAAGTGATCTCCTATTCACATGGTTTAAACATTTGCCCCTGAGGGATGAGGGTCTGTGGAATCCATTATGCCTGGTTCAGACTTCAGTTCTCCATGGTTAGCCTGCCTGCCTGCCTGTTGAGGGTTTGTAACAACACCACCAGGGTTTGTTTGGGTGAGATGGACCGACTGCGCCTGGCCTCACGGCAGGCTCTGATCATATTCATGGTGATGGAATACAAACATGCGCTGTGGTGCACGGCCACCCGGGGTAACTCAATATGGCTGTGGGCATGCATATCTTACAGCCAGGGGAGGGCTGGGAGATGGAGGGCTGGGAGGTGGAGGGCTGGGAGGTGGAGGGCTAGGAGATGGGGGGCTTGGAGGTGGAGGGCTGGGAGGTGGAGGGCTGGGAGATGGAGGGCTGGGAGGTGAAGGGCTGGGAGGTGGAGGGCTGGGAGATGGAGGGCTGGGAGGTGAAGGGCTGGGAGGTGGAGGGCTGGGAGATGGAGGGCTGGGAGGTGGAGGGCTGGGAGGTGGAGGGCTGGGAGGTGGAGGGCTGGGAGGTGGAGGGCTGGGAGATGGAGGGCTGGGAGGTGGAGGGCTAGGAGATGGAGGGCTGGGAGGTGGAGGGCTGGGAGATGGAGGGCTGGGAGGTGAAGGGCTGGGAGGTGGAGGGCTGGGAGGTGGAGGGCTAGGAGATGGGGGGCTGGGAGGTGGAGGGCTGGGAGGTGGAGGGCTGGGAGATGGAGGGCTAGGAGGTGAAGGGCTGGGAGGTGAAGGGCTGGGAGGTGAAGGGCTGGGAGGTGGAGGGCTGGGAGATGGAGGGCTTGGAAGGGGAGGCAGGACGGAAAGGGTTACTCCCTCCCTGGTTTGCCCTGTGATATTGCAACCAGCTGCTGTCGCCCTGGGCTTCCTGCTAACCAGACTGCAATAAATCCATCCTTAACCCTCAGACTCCACTATTTGTCAAGTCAACAGGGGTGATAGTGCAGAAACGGTGGAAAGAAAATGTGAAAAATACACCATGTTTTCTTTGCCTGATTAAAGACTCTATAGTGCTGCAAATGTTGCTTTTCTTACCCTCTGGGGTTATTGTAATACAAACCCACTATACTCTACTATGTTAGTTGTTCTCTAAACAGGCAAAAAAGAAGAAAAGTGGAGTGTGAAGTTAGTTATGTACAGAGTGAGTTGGGAAATCAATGTGTGTCTGGCTGAGAGGTGAAAGCACTGCTGGACAGAGTTTAGCAGCCCTGCAGAGACACACAGAATAGATGTGTTGGCAGCAAACACAATCACAAGGCTTGTTAGAGAAAGAGGAAGAACACAACAACATTTCTCCAATCTCTCTCTCAGCTGAGATAATTGAAAATAAATGATGTCTTGTCGCAGTGGTGCTGCAGACTAAATACTAATTTGTGCTGCAGAGCAGAGGACTCAGAGAGCTGTGCTCCTATACCTCCACCTCGGTCTAACATGGCTTCATCTGGCTCCGACAAAACTCTCCAGCACCCCCACCTCATCTCTCCAGTCCCCAGGCTTCCAGTCCCCAGAAGTCCCACCCCAACAGGCCCCAGCACGGGCACTTGTCAACAGGTTGTCATTCTAGAGGTTAACCCCCCAGTTAGAGGGAATTGTTTTTACAATGTGTGCCTTTTCTGGTTTATTTACCTTCCCATAAACCCCCTCCCTCAGGTCAAGGGTCAGGGGGAAGAACATCCCAGGCCGTCTGTAGGGGAGCAGGACACTGTTTAGACTGGGCCTCTCTGCCTGTCCCACAGCCTGGCTCTATGCCTGGCTCTGCACTCATACAGACAGAGGGACACAAGCAGCTGCCTTTGGGTAGACTAGAGCATCCTCTCTGCCTCTACTACACATGCATATTTCTCATTTTCCAAGATTGCATCTTTCAAGGGTAATGTTCTGCATTGTATAGTTGGTAGCAGCAATGCCCCTGTGCCTGTATGGCAATCTAGCAACATTGCTAGTTGTTGTGACAAACCTACTTTTTTTGTTGAGTCAACATTAGTTTTGGGGGACTTCATAGGACCCTGTCTGCTATTGTGGCTAATGAGCTTGTCGGTCTGCAGTGTAGTGGTGGACAGAGGCAGTCAGGCCTGGTGGGCTGCAGTATTACTGGGGTCAGAAACAGACGGGTCTGGTGGGCTGCAGTGTTACTGGGGTCAGAGACAGACAGGTCTGGTGGGCTACAGTGTTACTGGGGTCAGAGACAGACAGGTCTGGTGGGCTGCAGTGTTACTGGGGTCAGAGACAGATATGTCTGGTGGGCTGCAGTATTACTGGGGTCAGAGACAGACAGGTCTGGTGGGCTACAATGTTACTGGGGTCAGAGACAGACAGGTCTGGTGGGCTGCAGTGTTACTGGGGTCAGAGACAGACAGGTCTGGTGGGCTACAGTGTTTACTGGGGTCAGAGACAGACAGGTCTGGTTGGCTGCAGTGTAACTGGGGTCAGAGACAGACAGGTCTGGTGGGCTGCAGTGTTTCTGGGGTTAGCGATCTTTGTCCAAATTAGAGCCATTCTACGTGCAGCTTTACCAGCAACATGTATGTCCTTGCCAGTGAAGTCAAAGCTGTTCTCTCGAAGCACCCTTCAGTTTTCAAAAGCTTTTAAAAAATATATCCCAGTTCTACTGTCTGACGGCTCTCCTCAACCCTCCACACACTAGATGACTATTGGTTAATTCAGGAAGTGTAGGCATACTGCATATTTGTACAAAACGACTAATTTAGTATTATACAGAATATTTGATGTATTTTATTTAGTTCTTGTACTTGTTTCATGGTTAAACTTGGTTAGACCTACAGCTCGTTGCATGTCTTCTCATTGTTCCCTCATTCTGCCTCTGTGTGACTGGTCTGACTGACTCAAACTTCCTGTCATATTTCAACTGCACACGTCCCTGTTGGTGGTCATACCATACTACACATGGATCCTCATACAGTACCATACTACACATGGATCCTCATACAGTACCATACTACACATGGATCCTCATACAGTACCATACTACACATGGATCCTCATACAGTACCATACTACACATGGATCCTCATACAGTACCATACCACACATGGATCCTCATACAGTACCATACTACACATGGATCCTCATACAGTACCATACTACACATGGATCCTCATACAGTACCATACTACACATGGGTCCTCATTAGGTACCATACTACACATGGGTCCTCATACAGTACCATACTACACATGGGTCCTCATACAGTACCATACTACACATGGGTCCTCATACAGTACCATACTACACATGGGTACTCATACAGTACCATACTACACATGGGTCCTCATACAGTACCATACTACACATGGGTCCTCATACAGTACCATACTACACATGGGTACTCATACAGTACCATACTACACATGGGTCCTCATACAGTACCATACTACACATGGGTCCTCATACAGTACCATACTACACATGGGTCCTCATACAGTACCATACTACACATGGATCCTCATATAGTACCATACTACACATGGATCCTCATACAGTACCATACTACACATGGATCCTCATATAGTACCATACTACACATGGATCCTCATACAGTACCATACTACACATGGATCCTCATACAGTACCATACTACACATGGGTCCTCATACAGTATCATACTACACATGGGTCCTCATACAGTACCATACTACACATGGGTCCTCATACAGTACCATACTACACATGGATCCTCATACAGTATCATACTACACATGGATCCTCATACAGTATCATACTACACATG